>NW_015650012.1:479698-489295 GCF_001515625.1 Sinocyclocheilus rhinocerous | reverse complement strand
AAATATATATTCAATTATTATTGGATCTCCTTCAATACTTTCAGAATCTTTACTTATTAAAACGATTTTGTTTCTGTATATTAAAATATATTTTTATATTAACATTTTAATGACAGTATATTTATTGAAAAAATAATTTTTTATTTATTTTTCAAAATAAGCAGAAAATAGTACAAACTTTGCTAAAGTGATTGTTTTGAACAAGTATTAATTTAGTCATTATTTAAAAAACCGGCACATTTTTTCTTAAGGTGGGCCTTTAGCCCCGTTGTACCCTATCCTATTCTCTGCACCTGCTCATACCCTCAATAGATCCTGTCAAACCATCCTGCCCTCCTTCAGTCTGCACACAAAAACAAGCTATTCGTCAACCTAGATATAAGTAGCTCTCATTTAAAAGTGCCTAGACACTTTTGTTTGCTTCTATTAAAAAGTAAAAACAAACACAATCTTCAGGGCAAACTGTTGAAGAGGCTCTTCATCAAAACACAAATGTAGTTTTGTTCATTGCATTGAAGGACAAGTCATCTGCTGTTTTTGGAAGCAATATTGCTCTCTGTAACTGTAACTGACTGAAGGAAAAAGCAAATCATATTTTCTTGGCATCTACATAATGTTCTGTATCTCTAAGACACAATAGATTTCACAGAGGATCTTCCAGGGCAGGCCGCACCCTCATGTCATTAATGTTACTAAAGGATATTGGCAGTATTAGAGGAGCGTTTCAGGTTCAGTAAAAGTTAAGTTGGACAGCATTTGTGGCATAATGTCAATTACCATAGAAAATATTATTTTATACAACGGTTCTAGTCCTCAGATTTGATTGGCTGAGCAGCATTCCAAGAGCACTGATATGCAGTCCAACAGCACTTTTTACAGTTTGTATCACTTTGTTTTTCTGTGTTCAAACAGACAGTCAGTCTGTGTTAGTGGTGAGGATTTTTTAGTGACTCTTACAACAAGTGATTGATTTTGTCATTGAATCATTTGAAACGATTCATTAAAAAATACTGTTTATTCAGGAACATGTCATTGAATCATTCACTCAACAATTCATTGAAAAACACAGATTCATCCAGGAACAAAACAAGTTGCTCTCTTTATGAGTGAGTCACTGAATCATTCACTCAACAATTCATTGAAAAACAGATTCATTCAGGAACCAAACAAGTTGCTCTCTTTATGAGTGAGTCACTGAATCATTCACTCAACAATTCATTGAAAAACACAGATTCATTCAAGAACAAAACAAATAACTCTCTTTATGAGTGAGTCATTGAATCATTCACTCAACAGTTCATTGAAAAACACAGATTCATTCAGGAACAAAACAAATAACTCTCTTTATGAGTGAGTCATTGAATCATTCACTCAACAGTTCATTGAAAAACACAGATTCATTCAGGAACAAAACAAATAACTGTCTTTATGAGTGAGTCATTGAATCATTCACTCAACAATTCATTTAAAAACAGATTCATTCAGGAACAAAACAAGTTGCTTTCTTTATGAGTGAGTCATTGAATCATTCACTCAACAAATCATTGAAAAACACAGATTCATTCAGGAATAAAACAAATAACTCTCTTTGTGAGTGAGTCATTGAGTCATTCACTTAACAATTCGTTGAAAAACAGATTAATTCAGGAACAAAACAAGCTGATCTCTTTATGAGTGAGTCATTAAATCATTCACTCAACAATTCATTGAAAAAAACAGATTCATTCAGGAACAAAGCAAATAACTCTCTTTATGAGTGAGTCATTGAATCAATCACTCAACAAATCACTGAAAAATATAAATACATATTCATTTAGGAACAAAACAAGTGACTGTCTTTATGATTGAGTTTTAACAAAACAGTTGATTCTGCTGTGGCTTTGTTTAGAATTGTTTCCTTTGAGTGAGAAAAAATAGACAAAATAACTGCCAATATTGTATCTAGAAGTTTTTCAGTTTCATAAACTGTTGTATAAGAGCAGTATCACAGATGCTGTTGGTCTACACTGCTGTATTTTAAAGGATTTTTCGATACTGGAAAACAAGAAAAATGCTTATTTAGAAAATAATTATTTGCAAGGTGTGTATTAATTGCGAAAAGCATCATTTCATGCTCTTTACCAGTTTGCATAATTCTCTTTTTCTTGAACATTTTTTTATTTTCCACAGCATTCTGTATGCAGACATTGTTGGATTCACACGTCTGGCCAGTGACTGTTCACCTGGAGAACTTGTCTACATGCTCAATGAGCTCTTCGGCAAATTTGACCAGATAGCCAAGGTATTGGCCTAACGGGCATAGGAGAAACCAGTACTTAATTGTCAAACTTTAAAGTGACAGTTAGGCCCAGTCTCTCTCCTAATAATGACATGCTTTCATGATGATATATTGATATGATATTCATATTTTTTTCTGTACACAATATAATGTCTACTACACCTGCTGCCTTGATGGTTTGTTTGATGCAGGATAACGACTGCATGCGGATCAAGATCCTGGGCGACTGCTATTACTGTGTGTCAGGGCTGCCAGACCCGCTGACTGATCATGCCAAGGACTGTGTGAAGATGGGGCTGGACATGTGTGAGGCCATCAAGTAAAAGTCTTTCTCAAACTAGATTATAATTGGTCCATCACAGCAATCTGCACTGAAATATGTTTGCATAATAACCACTAAACTGTATAATTGACCTTTGTCACAGGAAATTTCAGTTTCCTACATAGCTGTGCTTGTTTAAATGTCTGTGCAAACACCATGTAAAATTCGGTCTTAATAGGCAAATTTAACCTAAATGTAATTGGCATACAATGCCGTAAGGTTGCCTAAGGTTGCCAGCCTGCGGAACACCTGCTGGGCATCCCATAAGCCAGTGCTTATCAGGATTTATTTTGAGATAATGACCAGCTGCACATTATCCATTTTCCATTTCTTCATTAGAACAAAAAGTCACATAGAGTTAGATCTGCTTAAAAGCCCTAAAACCACTACACATGAGCTGTTTGTCACATTATAGCCTTTCATCATCTACAAGGGACCATTTCTGTGTTGTTTTATCCCATGGTGTCTGTCTTTTCAAGCACTACTCTCTGAGGCTGAAATAACGCTCGTACTCAAGAGGCTCAGATGTGTGATATTGCTGAAACCCACACATTCTCCTTTCTCCAGCTCAAAGTGCAGCCCCTTTTTCCAGTCCCTTTCACGATTCCTCACCCATTCTTCATTCTTCCGCTCTTCTGCCACACATTTGCTTTCCGTTACGCTACTGCAATCATTTTCTTTCACACACACACAAATCCATTTTAGGGGGTTATTGAGAACCCTTCAGTGTATTTTCCAACATAACATAGCTCAGGTTGAGGGGCTCCTAGAAATAAGAATGGTGTGTGACAGATTCACTGAAATGATCTGTCAGAAACACACACACCTCCAGGGGTGCCATGCACTTTTTTATTTTATTATATTTATTTATTTTTTAGCAGGTTAAGCAATTTTATACTGGTCCACAAACTAGACCAGAACCAAACTAGCTTAACCCAGCCCACATAAAAAAAAACATGCTGGTCTGAACTGTTTTGTGCAGCAGGGACATGGTAACATTCAAACTAGCTTATCTAAAACACAAGATGAAACGTTCTGTGTGCTGAATGAATATATACACAGGCACCAGACACACTTCCTCATAAACCAACACGTACCGCTGCAGTCTTGGCACCTTCTGATATTTACTTTGCTATAAATATTTCTGGTGTTAAGCTGAGTTGTGTCAGTGAAATATGGTGCTGTTTCAGTCATTTCAAAGAATGGAGGGAGAGCCTGAAGTGTGTACATGCTGTAAAATAAATATCTTTCATGACACTGGAAGAAAACTTGCCTTATTTACATAAAATAGTCCGTCAAGAGTATCCAAATTTATGTTTCTCATGATTTAAAAAAAAAAAAAACCTTTCGATCTAAAGGTTTATGCTTACAATTAGTTTAGTAGACAAATATTAATTGTGCTTTCACATACATTTCTTTAAAAACTTTGTAATAAAAAATACTTTTTAAATATATTTTTATATACTTTTAAGAATATTTTTTATACATTTTAATTCTGATAATTGATTAAAATACATTTTGAATTAATTACATGCTTATTAAATAATTCAATTCATAATATGCTGATTAAATAATCAAATTTATCTAAATGAATTTCATAAATACATATATGAAATACATAAATACATATTCAATTACACTTGTGGCAAAATGATTTTTTATTTTTTTTTATTTTAAAATGTATAGTAATAGTAAACAATGAGCAAACTTTACTTGTTATTTCAGGAAGGTGAGAGATGCTACCGGGGTTGACATTAACATGCGTGTTGGAGTGCACTCTGGGAATGTTCTCTGCGGTGTGATCGGCCTCCAGAAATGGCAGTATGATGTTTGGTCACATGACGTCACCCTGGCCAATCACATGGAGGCGGGGGGTGTACCTGGGTAAGATCAGCATATGACTTTTGTTTTTCCCCATTTCACGATTTTCACATATTTGCCATAAGTGCTATTATGCTCGTGGAGGGTTCTTGACGTTAATAGAAATGCTTTTTTGAGAGCACAATGAATGTGCTTTTGTGCTACTAATGAGTGTTCGTTGAATAACTCAAAAAAATAACAGAAACGCAAAGCACTACATTTATTTTTTATATCTCGACTCTATTGTCTCTGCAGGCATTGGAACATTTGTGAAATACTCACATAATGCACCTGTTTTTGTGAAGTGTTCTTTCATTCGCCATCCTGTAATAGTTGTGTGCTCCTCTCCAGACGAGTTCACATCTCTTCTGTAACACTGGAACATTTGAAAGGAGCGTATCAAGTCGAGCCAGGCAACGGACAAAGCAGAGATTCTTACCTGAAAGAGCACGGCATCGTCACGTACCTTGTCATCACCCCGAAGGTAAAAAATGACTCAGTCCAGCTTTCACGTTTATAAATAACTAGACATTTACATTTTCTTGCTTTGTGTTTGCTAGAGGTTTTTTACTGGCTCTAATCATGTTAGGGGTTTATAACAAACATCAGCTATGATAATAATTATTGTGGAAACAATAAAACCATTTTTAAATAAATAACATAATTATAAAAAACAAAAATGTCTGTTTATTACCCAGAAAATTATTAATCATAGCCGAACAAACACCTGCTGTATGATGTATGTTAATAAATCATATCATAATGTGTCTAGTTATGCAACTGAAGCAGTTAAATTACTTTTCAAATTAGCATTGCATTCAATTCACCTTGAGCGCTAATTAGCATAATTCCCGTATTTAAACTTTGCGGTTACACAAACGTGCCTTTGTGGTCATATTTCACAGCCCTGGGGAGAGTGTTTATCAAAACACAAGTTCGAGGAAACTGGCATCAAGACCCAGAAGATTCCTGAATATCCGTTCATTCAGATGTGTGTGGGCTTTTCAGCCCACAGATATTATAATGCCTGGCACCATATATTCAAATAACAATGCCTATTCTTCTATTTATTTATTTTTATTATTTATCCGGTGCCTTATTTACTTTTCAACAATGCATTTGCTTTGCCCGAGGTAACAAAAGCAGCACATTTTTCTCATAAGAGACTCATACATTTATTTCTGTTCAGTTTGAGCCTTTCGGCCTTCTTATGAGAACAACCCACTGCACACCCACTCCTTCCACACTGCCATTATGATGACTGCATTTGAGTTTGGAGGGCTTTTGCTTGTTTGTTTAGTTGTTCTCTTTTCTTTTATCACCCTGTTGTTCAGTTAATGCCAATTTGCATTTTTTTATTTATTCTAATGAACGACTGCCATCGAGTCAAGTTGCTGTAAAAAAGTAGGCCATACAGACTTGACACAGTACCAAAATTGTTTAGGATCCATAGTATACAAACATTTACTGAAAATCAGTATCAGATCACTTAATGCACTTGAATATAAAAAAATGTATTACAAAACACACCTGTGACCCACCACTTCAGTACATATTCTTGTCCGATTTTTTGGGATTTCTGTGCCGTAACACCTCTAGCCTATTTAGACTTGTACTTCATGCTATGGTTGTACTTCATGCGTAGGTAGAAAAACGGAGTCCCCCGCTACCTGCTCGTCTTCGCACCACTCTGGATGGGGTCAAGATGAGGGCATCTGTCCGCATGACGCAGTACCTTGAGTCCTGGGGAGCAGCCAAACCGTTTGCTAACCTCCACCATCGAGACAGCATGACCAACGAGAACGGCAAGATCAACACACACGTGAGTCAACCTGAGCACACATGCAAAAAATACAGTCATCGTGATTACAGTCATCAGGACTAGTTTTGCTGGAAGCATTTAATAGTGCTCTATTAATTACGTCTGTTCCATTTTGTTCTTACAGGATGTGCCATTGGGGCAGTACAACTTTCAACAAAGGTCTGAAAGGTCTGGGTTTTTTTTACTGTTCATTGCTTTATATAACAAAAAAAGCAAAAATCTAAATTCAAGTGAATAACCTTTCAGAACGTTCACACTGACCTCACTTACATTTCCATGGTTGGTTAGTCTCTCGCCCTCTTTTTTCTTCCCTTTCAGAACAAAATCACAGAAAAAGAGATTTGAAGAGGAGTTGAACGAAAGAATCATTCGCACTATTGATGGCATCAACTCACAGAAGTGAGCATCCCAATGCTCTGTATCCATATGGAGGAGGAACTCGTGAATTCCCTGCAAAACAACACATGAAATAGCTAAATGATAACAAGGAACAAGTCTGACCTCACAATGAAAATCTGGGATTCAAAATCTTATTTAAATCAGGAAAAAGAAAAGAAAGTTGTTTGATTTTGAAAAATGTAAAAAAATATTTATTCACATATTTATTAAATAATTTTTTATTTAATATATTTTATATTTATTTTATTTAATATATTTTTTTATTTAAAATTTTTCATTTAAAATGTATTTAGTAAAATAAATAAAAACTAATAAATTAATTCAACAAATACAATTATTTATATAATATGAAATAATACAATTAAAATTTATACTTATTAAATAATTATTTATATTTATATTAAATAGAAAAATGTAAAATAGAAGCATTTTCATTAGTGGTCGATTTGGAGCTCAATATACAATATAACACATATTTGTCCTTTTGTTTCACTTTCAGAACATTTCCTGCATCAGTATCACTCAACAAGCTATTATAATAGCGATTCATTGTTACAATGAGAATTTAATTGTTATTAAATGACTTAATTAATGCTTTCTTTCCACCAGACAGTGGCTGAAGTCAGAGGACATTCAAAGGATATCTCTGTTCTTTCATAATAAGACACTTGAAAAAGAGGTACATTCCACCTTGAGATGTGTCATTGAATGGCAAATACTGTATGTGCTTCATTGTGAGAAAAACACCTCAGAACAAAGACTTATTGAAAAAAGAAAGAGCTGAGATATTTCTTTTTTTTCTTCTAACAGTACAGAGCCACAAATCTGCCTGCCTTCAAGTACTACGTCACGTGTGCTTGTCTCATTTTCTTCTGCATCTTCATAGTGCAGGTCTTAGTCTTGCCAAAGTAAGTAGCATCTTCCAAGTGTCTCATTGTCTTTCGTGACGCAATTACGCTGCCGTCTCCCACAGCACTTAGACCAAGTGACGCATAATAATATTACAACATATCTACACAATTGAGAGAAAATGAGTGCAACGATAAAGAACGGGGTGATGGGCACATCAATGCCTGCCTGAAAAAGACAGCCCTGAGCAGACAGTTATAGATTTTTTTTTGAATCAGAGTCCAATCTGGTTTGGAAATGATGTCTCCTTTTGTATGAAGTCAGACCTATGAAGTCAAATCTATGCAAGACGTCACCCTAATTTTCTGCTCATGTTGACCGAGAACACATTCACAAGAGCCGAGAGCACAGCGCTTTCTCTCAAGCTGAGTTCTCACTTCCTCACATTGATTTTATAACAGATTTATAGTGAGATATGGCACCGCAAAGACTGGAACTGAACATTTTTGTTCCTATATTCAAAAAGCTATTAAAATATGTGATGCTTGCTTGGGTTTATTTCAATTCCTTAAACTTCGCCATCCCCAAAACCCTAAATTTCAGCATCTGTTTGTTCTATGTGAATGTAATTCATTTCTTAAAGGTCCCATATTGTACACCTTTCTGGAGTTTTATTTTAGGTTTTGATGTCCTTAAGAATATATATTTGCGGTATAAGTACCAAAAAACATCTCAATATATTTATACAGCTCCTTCTTCAGGAGCTCTGCTGAGAACAGGTCGTAGTTACATAGCACCTAGACCTCAGTTATCATGAAAAAAGCCAGGAAATTTCAGTTTTGACAATATGGGACCTTTAATGAAAACAGAAGTTCTAAGATGTTCTATTTTTCTAAGCAAACTGACTTTTTCACCTACTGGACAATGAAACAGGTGAAAAAACCCAAAGATCTACACTGAAGAAGGCATCTGAGCTAGTGTTGTTACTGTTAATGAAACTACTAAAACTATTGAAAATTGTTTTGCTGAGAAGTTGAAAGCTGAAATAAAATAGATGAGAAGCTTAAACTCAAAAAAACATCTATTTCATACCTGCTCACCAAACTTGCATACTTCCAGAATAGATAATTAGAGGGAACATGGGAAAGAAACGGAAGTCATTTGCCTTATTAAAAGTCAATGTATCATCAGAATGATTTTGAAACTAATATTTCAGGGGGGTTTTACCTTGAAATATTAGTTTTGGAATCATTCTGAAGGGACACACAGTTACATTAAGTTGAAGTACTAAAATTAATTAAAGCGAAACAAAAATATAATTATTAAATAAAAAATGTAAAAAATGTGAATGCTGCCTTAGCAACTAACTGAAATAAATAAATAAGTTTAAGTTAAATTACTAAAATTACTGAAATTAATGGTAAAATAAAATAAAATGTAATTCTTAGAATTTAAAAAAACTTAGATTAAATTTTAAATTTTAAAATTTTGCCTTAGCAACAAACTGAAATAATTTTAAGTTAAAGTACTAAAAACGAAAACGAAAAAAAAAAAAAAGCTAAATATTTTTTTAAATATTTAAAGCTATTTTAAAAAGCGTATATAATTAATAAAACTTACACTAATTATAAGATGAAAACTGAATACATAAACATGAAAGCTAAAAAAAAATTCAAAATATTAATAAATAATATAATTGTACATAAATAATTCAAAAATAACACTGATGTGGGGTATATCTCAAGAGCAGAATGTCTTAATGCTGGATTTGATGGTGGGCTATTTTGACCTGGAGCAGGTAGCAATCACCTTGCAATCACCCAAAACACCTAGCAATGGCTATAACAGTGCACTAAAAACTATTTACAACCCCATCAGCCACATACCAACCAACCGCAACATCCATCAAACATTGTGTCTTTAAAAGGATCCTGTTATGCTTTTTCACTTTCAACTTTAGTTAGTCTGTAATGTTGCTGTTTGAGCATAAAAAAGATCTGCAAAGTTACAAAGCTCAAAGTTGAAATCAAAAGGAGATATTTTATTTAACAGAAATCACTTTTCAAA
>NW_015650012.1:458787-478986 GCF_001515625.1 Sinocyclocheilus rhinocerous | reverse complement strand
CGTTCATGCCAGACTGGGGAGAGAGGTGTTGTAATAATGTAAAATATCTGAAAAATAATGTGTTTTCCGAACAACCTAGTATGAGAGCCTGTTCTAGTACACCCCCAAAACAAAATCAAGACTTTGTAAAAGAGCATAATAGGACCCCTTTAAGGTTTACACAGACAGGTACTACCAAAAATAAAAAAACTACCAAAATTCAAACATGCTGGGCATTGGTTATTAACTCCATATATGGCATTACATCTATTTCTGCTCTTTTCATGTCAGAGATTGCATAAAGATTGGATGATCGTGTGAGAAACAAATTTAAAGCAGGCATACATGGATGATGAGTAAATATGCTTTGGAGTATCTGATGATTTTGTCTCTCACAGAACTACTGTCCTTGGAGTTTCATACGGAATGGCTTTCCTGCTGCTCGCCTTGATCCTCGCCATTTGTTTTGCTGGTCACATACTGGTAAGTGGTGCTCGCACTTGTAGAAGTAAATATGAAGTAGCTTTCTTTGAGAGTGAATTGCCAGTGAATGAGGCAGGCTGGCTTGTTTACTCAGTTTATTCGGATGTTGACATGTTACATATTTTTCCATTTTCCATGAAGGAAATAACTGTACTGAAATGTCATTTAATAAGTCGAGGTTTCCGCACATTTGTGACCCTCATCTTGTTAGAGAAAATGCCATACCGGGAGGAAAAAACACCATATCAAAACAAGATTGAAATTTCCTTGTTTTAACCCGAGGAACAACACTCTTTTTCAGCTCTTAGAGAGCGTTGTCTATAATCAAATTACCAGCTACTTTGGACCTGTGGAGCATAAATGGCTTAAGTAAATGTCACCTGTATGTCTCTCTATTTTCTTTCTCCCGCTCTTTCTTTCTTAATATATTATGAAAGCTTAGAGTGAAATGGCTTATTCAGTATTCAAAGGCCTGTAGATTCTCTAATTGGAAATCTGTCAAGAACATGTTCTGGTCATATTCCACCCCAAAATCAAAAGAAATGAATAAGGAATGTTGTTTTCTTAATGAAAATTAAGCCTATTTTTATGACCAAGCAAATATTATTTAAATTGTAAATTATTTACATTTAAAAATAATTTTTTTTTTTTTTCTACTTATAGTTATACTTTTATTCCGTTATTCAAAAAATGCTGTACTTTTAAACTTTGTTCATCAAAGAATCCTGAAAAAAATGTATTATGGTTTCCACACAAATATTAAGCAGCAGAACGGTTTTCAACATTGATAATAATCAGAAATGTTTATTGAGCAGTAAATCAGCATATTAGAATGATTTCTGAAGGATCATGTGACACTGAAGACTGGAGTAATGATGCTGAAAATTCAGCATTGCATCACAGGGATAAATTATATTTTAAAATATATTCAAATAGAAAACAGTTATTTTAAATTGTAATATTATTTCATAATTTTAATCAAATAAGTGCATAAGAGCATAAGAGACCTCTTTCAAAAACATGTAAAAATCTTACCAACTCCAAACTTTTGGACAGTAGTGTACATCATGTTAGCAGGGCTGTTTCTAGGCATAGGGGGGGGCAATAGGGATTTCGCCTAGGGCGTCAAATTGGCTAGAAACGGCCCTGCATGTTAGTATTTGTTGTACTGTGTTAATTTTTATTGAAATAATTTTTTTAATTTAAATTACAAAACTGTTATTATAGTACTGTATTTCAGTACTTAGAATCTAATGAGTATGACCTTTGAGAAAACTGCTGAAAAAAATGCTTATTAGAATTTGGGCTCGTAATGCAAAAATGTCACAATACTACAAATATTGTTATTTTTAAAAATAGACTTCAATTTCTATATGTAAAATTTAATTTATTTTTCGGTGGGGGGGGGGGTGACCTTGACATGTGTGAGATTGAACCTCATACACTCTATGGAATTCCTACTATTATCAGTGTAACCTGTTTTTCTGCGTATTGAGGCATCAAAGTTATATTTTTAGAAGGTACGACCTTCCAGAGAACTTGAAGGGTTTGCATGCCATTCACCCACCAACTCGACTTGATTTGTCCCCAGTTCATTAATTAACAAAGCTGTTTCAGTTGAAGATTCAGAATTCACGATGATAAAAAAAAATAGGCCACACTTAATGGAAACCTTGCATTATCCCAAAAACCTTTTTTCTTTCTTTCTGTTTTTGTGTCGAAAGAAAAGCAGCTCGAGTGATGTTACTTTTTACTGGGTTTTTTGCCATCTATTTTTGTGCAGCAAACTCAAGTCCCCACGGTTTTGGGGATTGCGGGTATGAGGGGCCATTTTTATAAAGCTCTGGCACTTATATTTTGAATTTCTTTTATGGTAGGACTCTCTTTTGGTTTCACAAACAACTGTCAAAGTCATGAGTGCCTAGAGCTCTATGGAGTTTAGTTAAGAGTCTCTCTCAGTTTTGTTTCCTGATGTGAGAGTTCACATTCAGCCCACAGATTCACAAATATGAAAGAGGGGTAAAGGCTATCCAGTCGAAGTGCTGTGTTTAAACATTGAAAGCTATTTTTTGTATAGGTGATGTAACTAACGTGTGATTGACTGGTGAGAGGGTTTTATTGTTTTGTTTTTTGTTTTTTTACCTCCTCTACCTCTTTTACTTCTTTTTGATTTAAGCCTGAAGCATTCTTGCACATGGTCTAGGTTAAGTGTTTTGTAAAGTGCTGTTCCACTGCAGTTCCGTTAATACTCATCCTGACAATGTAGCATAAACTCACTAAAGGTCACATGGCCTCTACAGACATTACATTAGTACTGCAATCAGTACAGGATGAGTTTTACATTAGCACTGCAATCAGTACAGGATGAGTTTTACAAACAGATCTCAGTTTCTTCAAGGCCATGAAGTCTTATTTCAGATAAAAACATTCAGAGGCAGGGGCTTGATCTTTCTTGATTCAATTTTTTGCTTGAATGGATAATTTATTCAAAACTGAAAATTCTGTCACTATTTACTCATCGTCATGTCATTGCAAAAACTCTATCCTGTGTTCTAAAAAAACACATTGGTCCCTTTTAGCCTTCACTTTTCTTTCAAAAGCCTCGAAAGTGGGTGCCGGTAAATAGTGGTATGCTAAGCTACTATGCTAAACTGTAATCTTATTGAAAATACTAGTTGAAAACACAAACAATGGGAAAGTTGTTTCAGCCAATGAAATTGCTTTTGGGGTCCAAGGAGGATCAAACTCTGTGGGGGGAGAAAAACTATACCAGCTATGTTTCAGAAGGGAAGGAATCCTTAATTTCGTCAATTGCATTTTTATGGAAATTATGTAAGTAAAATGGATTGTGAATGCCGTTTCATGTTGCCTTAATCTCAAAGTTGATATAGATGGCTTTTTTATTGTTATATATTCACTAATTGTGAAGTTATGTTTATTAATGTGTCTCTGACTTGTGGTGCACAATCATAACCTTGAGCATTTGGAATAGAAGCAAATATGCTAATGATGTTGGTGGGAGGTAAAGCTTGTTTTGTTTTTTTGTTTTTTTCTCTCTTGTTGCCGTAGCAATGGGGCAAAGCAGCCTCCTGCACAATGCCCTGGCTCCCTGGCTCCTCTAAAGTCATCACCAACAAGCCCTGGGTACGACTTGCGCTCACCATGGCAACCACTGCACTTATCCTAGTCATGGCTGTATTCAATATGGTGAGCATCACTACTACTTAATACCTGGTCTGTCAGCTAGATTGGACTGCTTTTAAAATGACTGACATTTATTATGTTCACATATAATTCATTATGAGCATGTTCATAAGAGAAATATTCCCTGCTTGCTATGGTTATGTCAATATCATGAACTGATTGCTGGCTTTATGGTTCAGTAATGGTAATGGTTTATGGTTATTTCTAAAGTAACTCTTTAGAAATAAGGGTTCTGTTAAAAATTTTGCTCTTGCCTAGTTTTTCATACCTCCTGTGACCTATAAGAGGATACTTTCCCCAAATAATATTACAAAATATCACTACACTATTGAAACTCTGCTATAAGTCCCAGTTTTGCATATATAGAAAATAGGACTGGACCAAGTACCGAACCCTGAGGAACCTCACAGGTAATTGACGTGACATAGGCACCATTTACCTTCAAAATAATTGAAAGAAAATACATGTGTGGTGGTACACTTTAGCTCTAATCAAGTGATTTACTTTTGCCGAAGACTGCAACATAAGACAGGCGATATAAAGGCCAGTTACCTTTTTTGTTAAATGGTTCATGATTTTCATTCCTAGGATACATAAACCTATCAGTATTTACACAATATATTACATGACACATTCATTTAGACAGTTGGCTGATAAATCAATCACCAGTTTTTGGCCCAGTTGGAGGGCTTTAGCTATGGAATCTGTGGTGGTTCACAGTAAAGGGCAGAGTAGAATTAGTGTCAGCTGTCTGGTTGGATTCATCATTGTAGCATCGCTGTACTAGGGCTCTGGTCCAGTTTGGATCTAATGATATTATCCCTGAGCTCAAGTGATTTGTTGTCCCTGTGGGAGAGAAACACAAGAGAAATGTGACTGAATACTTGGGTTTTCGGTTTCACACATCTACGATGAAATGTTACACTGTTCAGCTGGGCTTGTTAAAACTTTGATATTTTGTTCTCTTGCGGTGACAGTCATGCATTTTTAATTGTGGCTTAAATGTCAAAACATTTTTGCACCACTGTATTTCTATAATAAACAAATTTAAGTAGTCACATAACACCACAGATCAACATGTGTCAAATATTTCAGCAACCTTTCAATTAAATCCTGCACCAAGTGGACAAAAACTGTATCCACAGAAGCTTCTATTCTGCCAAAGTTGGCAATTATTCATCTTCTCTGCTTTTCCCATCTGCTTGCAGCTCATTTATTTTTGTTGAATTTTGCACTTGTGTAAAAAAAAATGTTGTGAACTTCTAAGAAACATATTTGTTACAAACTGCAACAGATGTGTTTAGTTAAGAATGATGATGTCTTTCTTTATAATTCTCTAAATTTTGTTTTTCTCCATCTGTTGGGTTTTAAGTTCTTCTTAGGCGAAGATAGGATGGTAGCATCACCTCCACTCAACATTTCCAACAACAGTATGGATGGTCCAGATGGTCAAACCACAGACTCCTCAAACAACAAGTTCTACTTGCCAGTAAGTTATAATAAATCTTATCTCATGTCTTTGCCCACAAATCTCTTCTCATAAAAAAATGTGAACTGAATAACCTTTTATTTACAGACCCACATGAAAACATGTTGTAAATCCTCTGTTGAGATCTGGGTTTAAAAAAAAAGTTCTCTGTATCCTTGATGGAACAGACTTGTGATGAATTGTGAGTGTCCTGAGATAAACCAATTTGTCTACGCTTGCATCAGTATATAATAAGTCACTTTATACTGTGTGCGTGATTATGTATGGCGACGCTGTAGTGATATTTAACAGCTGAAAAATATACTGGAAAATATAGTTATGCACTGAGAGCTCTGTAGTGCATACATGAAATTAGATCTCTACAGATATTAAGATGGTGGACAAAAGCATCCTCAAGCATTTTCCTAGAATGATACAGTACATTGGTTAGGAAATAAGACTCTTGGTGTATATGACTTTTTTTTAAATTTCTTAGTAACATCCATTTTGTAATATTTCAGGGTCATCATATGATAAGTGTGTTCTGTTATTAAATTCTTAGCACTTAAATCAAAACTTCATAGTTCTCTTTTCATTGATACTGATTGGCCCTAATGAATGTACAGATGTGAATCTGACTGGCTTTCTCTTCCCTGGCAGTATTTCATCTACAGCTGCATTCTGGGATTGATCTCATGCTCCGTGTTCCTGAGGATAAACTATGAGCTGAAGATGATAATTATGCTTGCTGCTGTAGTGGGTTATAATATCATCATTCTTCAGACCCATGCCTCTGTACTGGATGATTACAGCATGGCTCTCTACAAGACCCAGCAAACGGACCGGTACTGGATTCCCATAAGCTCCCACATACAGTGACGCTAAAAAAATTGTCACAAATAATCTGCAGGGGGGTTTTTTATTTGTAGATGCCACTTCTTGCCACTTCTTCCATTGCACACACACAGTGAGCGAAAGAATGAAGAATTGTGGCACATAGATACATTTGGTAACTGTGGAGACAATTTTTTCCAGAAGGTCTCTCAATATCTCCAGGGATAATGAGTGACAGGTGCTGCTGTTGAGATGGCAGGCTATGTGTGGATTAGTATTTTCAAAGGATTTGACAGTGCTGGACAAGAAACATTTTTAAAAATAAGCCTATTGCAGGGTTCCTCAAATCTTGCCCTGGAGGGCCAATGCGCTGCAGAGTTTAGCTCCAACCCTGATCAAACTCACATACTTGTGATTTTCTAATGATCCTGAAGACACTGATTAGCATGCTCAGGTGTGTTTGATTAGGGTTAGAGCTAAACTCTGCAGGAAAGTGGATCTCGTGGGCTGAAAAGTCTGTATCCTGTCCATATCCTACTCTACACACAAAATACTTTTGTGTCCTCTTGACTTCTAAAGTTTATATTTCTGTCCGTTCCCCCTCAGGCCAGGTGTTCTTAAAGATTTGAAGACCATGGGCTCTGTGTCATTGTTCATTTTCTTTGTCACTTTGCTTGTGCTGGCGAGACAGGTGAGTCTCTCTCAATCGGAAATCTTTGTAAAGATGTGCTTTAACACTGCTATTATACTTGCTGTTTGTTTTTGAGAAGTTAATCTAAAGAGTTGTGCTGAATTATTTGGAATGAGATCCACTGATCCAGGAATAGTTCACTCCAAAAGGAAAATTTGCTGAAAATGTATTCATTCTCAGGCCATCCAAGATGTAGATGAGTTTGTTTCTTCATCAGAATAGATTTGTAGAAAAGTAGCATTACATCACTTGCTCACTATTAGATCCTCTGCAGTGAATGGGTGCCGTCAGAATGAGAGTCCAAACAGCTGATAAAAACATCACAATAATCCACAAGTAATCCACACCACTCCAGTCTATCAATTAACATCTTGTGAAGTGAAAAGCTGTGTGTTTGTAAGAAACAAATCCATCGAGGCGTTTTTAACTTCAAATAGTCCTCTATCCTTAATGTTGCTTTCTCCAGTGGAAAAGTCATCTTGTCTGAATTAGGAGAGAAATATGCACAGATCAAGCACCGTTTACAAGCAAAGACAGTCCAAACACATTCTAAACAAATATGTTGGTGGATTTTGATGTGAGAGGACAACAAGAGATGGACTTTTCACTGGAGGAAACATTATTATGGACTGGTATTTTGGCCAGAAGTGATGGCTTAAATGCCTTAATGATGGATTTGTTTATTATAAACATGAAGCTTTTCGCTTCACAAGACAGTAACTGATGGACTGGAGTGGTGTGAATTATTGTGATGTTTTTATCAGCTGTTTGGACTCTCATTCTGACGGCACCCATTCACTGCAGAGGATCCATTGGTGAGCAAGTGATGTAATGCTAAATTTCTCTAAATCTGTTGTGATGAAGAAACAGACTCCTCTACATCTCGGATGACCTGAGGGTGAGTCAGTTAATTTTTGGATGAACTATTCCTTTAAGACTCCCTTTACTTTGATCTTGGAGGTACTTGGCGTGAAAAATCCACCAACAAGAATTACAGCAGTAATGCATGTTTTAGTTTCACCTCTGAAATTACATTTTAAACAAATTTACTCGGCTTACATAACTTTTTTTTTTTTTTTTACAGAAGAGTTAATATAAGCCTTTGAACAAAAATAAAAACATCACATTTTTGCTTTTTAAGCCTCCAGAATGTACTACCATTGTAAGTGCATCATAATTGTGTGGTAATTGGCAGAATGAGCTTAACTTATACAGTACTTTCCTTTAATTAATCAGTTATTCAATTGATTCAACTGTAAAAGATGGCTGAATGTTAATTCTATGACAATTTAATAATAGATGTTAGCCTAATCTAGAAACAGTCACTTCTTACCTTGAAATGTGAATTTTTCAGAAGTCATTTTACGATTAAGCTCAGAGTTTTGTGGCAGCACAAATGTGTTCCCAATTTCTATGGCTTCAGTTATTATCAGCACTCATCAGCCTCTGGCTGCAGAATAACATAAAGCTTTCATGCAAAAAAGCATTTAATAAATACCACTTTAAGAAATGATTTTTTTCACAGTACAATATAGAGAGAATTGTATGTATTTCAGTCTGGATTGAAACCTTATCTCTACAGGTCGGCCGTGGATCCGATTTTTTTCAGTGTTTGCTTTTAATTCTGTTATGAGAGGCTATTTGTCCCTAGATAATAGGCCTGTCTGATGAACTCTGTATTTGAAATGTGCAGTTAGGTGAATTAATTTATAAGTAATGCGGTGTTCGGGTTGATCAGGTGATAGGTAAGCCAGGGTCTGATTTTTCTCCAAAGCAATGAACCACACAAAAATAAGCAAAAGCAAATATAGACTGAGTGAGAAAGACTATCAGTGCATACTTGATGCCTTTCAAGGTGCCATTTCCACTGATTCAAGAAATCTTTTTCATGATGAATGTCTGCTGGAACACAAAAGCTACAACTCGGAGAAAATTGAAGCAATTTTTCATGATAGCAGCCCTTCATGCAAGAAAAATCCATAAAAATAATGAACTGTCCTTGTGTGCATTTGATTCTGCTTTCTTTGTCATCTTGAAAGCCACATTATGGTGATCAGATGTGTACCATCTCTTTACCTCTGTGTCCTCTTGTAACAGAATGAATATTACTGTAGGTTAGACTTCCTGTGGAGGAACAAGTTTAAGAGGGAGTGTGAGGAGATTGAGACCATGGAGAACCTAAACCGGGTGCTTTTGGAAAACGTACTGCCTGCCCATGTGGCAGAACATTTCCTGGGGAGGAACTGGAAGAATGAGGTGAATGGCGTCCAGATGTCCAAAAACACCAGTGAAAAGTGCATCTATTGTGTCTTTATCACCAGATATATTTTTGTATGCTGTATTTTTGACAGGATCTCTACCATCAGTCGTATGATCTGGTATGTGTGATGTTCGCCTCCATCCCAGACTTCAAGGAATTTTACACAGAATCGGATGTTAATAAGGAGGGATTGGAGTGTCTCAGGCTCCTTAATGAGATTATAGCAGATTTTGATGAGGTAAACTCACAGACACAACCATGGCCATAACCAGGGTTTGAAAATTAGTGAGGTCTGGGGTGGGGTTAAGGATTGTGCTATTATAACCCCTACATTATATACACTAACACTTTAAAAGAGACAGACATGTAGATGTTTGTGAAAGATGTTTTCTCTGTTTTGGAGGGAGGAACATTGTTAAATTATACTAAACTGCAACTTCTTACTTTATAAACCAGGGGTGTCCAAACTCGGTCCTGCAGAGTTTAGCTCTCAACACACCTGCCTGGAAGTTTCTAGTGTGCCTAGTAAGACACTGAATAGCCTGGTCAGGTGTGTTTAAACTCTGCAGGACACCGGCCCTCCAGGACTGCGTTTGGAGAAATTAAGTAGAAAAGACAAGTCCAAAGATGCTTATAATAGCTGGATCTGGCAACTCATTGGAGGCTGCGCCCGTGCCCTCACTCTCAAGCCTCGTTCGCTCCGCCAGCGTCTCGCAGCGATCATTTTCATACTACGGACGCTAAACATTCTTGCAAACTGTCTAAACTTAATTATACATGCAGACACTCATATGATGAGTTTTAAACAGTAAAATTAGTCATTCAGAGAACAAATGTTATTTTTGAGGTCCGGACCTCAGTGACCTCATAGCTGGCTACGGCCATGGACACAACCCTATTTTGATTTCAGATGCTGTGGAAAGCTACACTAAAGTACTTGTGAAGATATATACGCCATCTGCGATAACTGATCCTTCCTTAAGCCTTGCTTTAAAAATGATACTGACATACTGCCAGACAAACAATTGATCTTATGTAATGTACGCCTATTTAGGTCCTGGATGGTTTCAAACTGAATATTTCAGAAATTAACTAAAAATAGCACATTACAGTGTTAAAACATTCAAAGTTGGAATGGTTGATGCATAGAGAAAAATTCTGCCTTTGATGAAGTCTTTGTGGTATCAGCAGTTTCAGATAAATCAACCCATAAATGGCACATAAAAATAAAATGAACTCTGGGTGCTTTACATGACGATTATACGGTCTCTTCCAGTTTAGGTGGGCGGTTCTTGGCTGGAATAAGCAGAAAAGTGGATCAGACTAGTCAAATGTCTGGCTTTTGAGATAAGAGCATTTATGTAATACTTACTTTAATAGCAGAACCAAGTTCTAGTTTGAAAGCTTGTCATAGTAACAGTAAAAATGGGGGCAAGTCCTAACAAAGGATCAAATAACGTCCACTGAGTTTCTCATATAAATGAAATCATACTAGTTTTCATGTTCTTTTTGATTCTTTTTAAAGGCTGAAAATACATGCAGTCTGCTAGCAATCACATCATTTGCTACAAGGCACAAGCCTCTGCTGATTCTGCAGCCAATAAGATTGCTTGCTCAACATTCTAAATGTCTGGTTCAGTGTTTGCTGTAAGCTGATCCTGCAGCGCTATCAGAGTTCCTCTGAAACCCTCCACCTCCCCCAGCACCACCTGTCTAGATCTGCTGTGGGATTTATGTATGCCGATTCATGCAGCAGCATATATTACATGCTTACTGAAGTGAGTCTGTGTATCTACACACTTTCACAGCACTGTCATAGAAGAGCCATTTTGGGTTCCCCAAAGAACGTTTCACAGTGAACCATTCTTTTAAAAAAGCCATTTTTTTCTTAAGGTCTCTGCACACTGAGTCAGAATTTTTCGTCCGAAATGTTCGCACGTTGAAAAATAAATACGACCTCACGTTGTCAATCACGTTTACACACTACCTCCGAAACTTTCGTCCGTCATAAAAAAATTCGGACCAGGTTCGATTTTCTGCGTTTTCGCATCCGTAGCAAGCATTTTGATAGCAAAGGATGACGAATACGAAAAAAAAAAAACGGAAAAACGCATACGAAAGTTTCAGACTCAGTGTGCAAGGACCTTTAGTCTTAACATTTTAATGATCTGAATAAACTTTTTCCACTATAAGGAACTTTCTGTGCAGGTTCCATGGATGTTAAAGGTTCTTTATAGAATCATAGATGCCAGTAAAGAGTGTATTGGCTGTATGAAGTCTATACTTGCTATGCAGCAGCAGAAGCAACATCAGATCTAGTCTGCCAAGATCAAATACATTAACATATCTTCTCTTCTTAATGCTTTAGTTTTTTTGGGTTTTGCAGTTGCTGTCAAAACCCAAATTCAGTGGCGTGGAGAAGATCAAAACTATTGGCAGCACATACATGGCTGCTACGGGGCTGAATGTGACCCCTGGACCAGAGTATGCGCAGGTACAAATTGGAGCTCTTGTGTTTGTTCCAAAATCATAATTCTTGTAAAGATTACACTGAATCGATTGCAGAGTCTCATAAAACCTATTGTAGGACCTGCCTGTGATGCTAAAAGCTTGATTTGTGCTTGAAACGTCTCACTTTAAGGTCTCTGCACACTGAGTCAGAATTTTTCGTCCGAAATGTTCGCACGTTGAAAAATAAATACGACCTCACGTTGTCAATCACGTTTACACACTACCTCCGAAACTTTCGTCCGTCATAAAAAAATTCGGACCAGGTTCGATTTTCTGCGTTTTTGCATCCGTAGCAAGCATTTTGATAGGAAAGGATGACGAATACGAAAAAAAAAAACGGAAAAACGCATACGAAAGTTTCAGACTCAGTGTGCAAGGACCTTTAGTCTTAACATTTTAATGATCTGAAGAAACTTTTTCCACTATAAGGAACTTTCTGTGCAGGTTCCATGGATGTTAAAGGTTCTTTATAGAATCATAGATGCCAGTAAAGAGTGTATTGGCTGTATGAAGTCTATACTTGCTATGCAGCAGCAGAAGCAACATCAGATCTAGTCTGCCAAGATCAAATACATTAACATATCTTCTCTTCTTAATGCTTTAGTTTTTTTGGGTTTTGCAGTTGCTGTCAAAACCCAAATTCAGTGGCGTGGAGAAGATCAAAACTATTGGCAGCACATACATGGCTGCTACGGGGCTGAATGTGACCCCTGGACCAGAGTATGCGCAGGTACAAATTGGAGCTCTTGTGTTTGTTCCAAAATCATAATTCTTGTAAAGATTACACTGAATCGATTGCAGAGTCTCATAAAACCTATTGTAGGACCTGCCTGTGATGCTAAAAGCTTGATTTGTGCTTGAAACGTCTCACTTGAGAGTCTCATAGTTCCTTGTTCTTATTCTGAAGGACCACGACCGGCAGTACATGCATATTGGAACAATGGTGGAGTTTGCGTTTGCTTTGGTGGGGAAGCTTGACGTCATCAACAAACATTCCTTTAATGACTTCAAGCTGCGAGTGGGTAAGCAGGGCCCGTCAGCACTTTTACACCCGGTAACATTTTGTTTGCCTTTCCTAATAAGTCTCATAATAGCCTGTGGTAGAGATTTAGCACACATTCGGGATGTTTCAAATGTTTCCGGCTTTTCTCTCACCAGGAATAAACCATGGCCCAGTAATTGCAGGAGTAATCGGAGCACAGAAACCGCAGTACGATATCTGGGGGAACACTGTGAATGTAGCCAGTAGGATGGAAAGCACAGGGGTGCTTGGGAAAATCCAGGTCGATCCTTGTTCTGACCTACTTGCAAGCCTGGTGAATTGTTAAAGGGTTTTTCAGTGGATCACATCTAGTGTGCTTCCTTCCACAGGTCACAGAGGAGACGAGTCGGATCTTGCAGACGTTGGGCTACATGTGTTCCTGTCGAGGGATTATCAATGTGAAGGGCAAAGGGGATCTCAAAACCTTCTTCGTTCACACTGAGATGACACGATCCTTATCACAAGGGAATGTAATGCCTTGAACCTCAGTCACACACTAGTCAGTCATTGACCTGATTAAAACGTGTACAGTTCAATATAGCATTGGCCTATTGTAGTGGAGCTCTGCAGCATTCTGTTTGCACCACATACACTAGATTATTTGCATTGCTTTATAAGTAATGGATGGCTCAGAGGCTCTGTGTAACTCAGACTTGTAATTGTGTGTTGCTCAATCCATAATTTAAAGCAGCGGAATTTTGTAAAATTAAAGACCGTTAACAAAGGTGGCCATGTTTTGATGCTATCATTTTGTTATCCATTAAAATTTATATATAAATGTCAAAGTCTCTGTCTATGTGAATTTTAAATAGGCTTCATATGAAAAGTGTTAAAAGCACATAAAAAAACAATTAATATAAACAAGTCATAGGAATTTTTTTTTTATTGATAATACTATAATTATATATAATCAAGTAATATATAATTATAAATAATAAAATATATATATACACTATTATTAATCATATAATTTTAGTAACATAATATAGTTTTTCACATAATGTCGGAATGCAAAAAAGGCTATATTTTGCAATATTTAGCATTTTTCATGACACACACACACATATATATATATATATATATACACTTTCTTACTTGTAAATGCTTTATATATGCTTTCTTATAGTATTAGTAATAGGCTTTTATAGTAAAGAGAATTTGGGATGTTTTGGGTTAAAAATAGGCTTCATGTATTAATTAATATTCATTAATATTCATTATTTTATCATATTAATTAATACTGCAGCATAGAATTTCTGATTTTTGATTCTTTTGTTTAGGCATGAATTATGACATGAGCATGTTGACAGATTGTTTTTTAATTCACCGTGTAACATCAAATACATATTATACTGTATGGATGTAGGCTAAGTAACGATCTGCTCTGCTTGTAGCATTACACATATGTTTTGACATTGTCTGTAATGTGCAGTGACATATGTAACCATATGTAAGAGACGCATTTAGACGGGTGTCACAGATCCATAGCTTTCCTCCACGGTCCAGGTGATCCCATTCTTACTGTAGAAATCAGAACGAATGTGAGCAACACGAGCAAAGCTCCTCTCTGAGTCATACTGCAGCGGTGAAAATCAGCCATACACAGAAGAGGACAGAACAGGTGCTGGTCTAGATGATTCCTAAGATGGGAGGTTGAGATGTATTGGGATCTAGTTCCTCTAGAGAGCATTGTTAAAAAAAGAACAACACAGAATGCATGGACTGCCGAGCTGACATGGATGGATGGCTGTGGAGTTTTGGGAAAAAGCGCACCTCACTGAAGATGTCCAGGCCCCGGGATTTGGCATGTTTTCTGTCATCACGGTGGAGTTTGTTATCATAGCCCTCAGTGCTCTGATGTAAACAGTCATACAGAGACCTCTCTGGGGCCTATACGAGAAAAATGGACAAATTTGGTTTTAGAAAATGTTATTTTGAAAATATGTACTCCGTCCAATGATATCAGGAGGTATTTTGATCTACAGCGTATCCAAAGGATATTTAGACGTAAAAAATATATGAATGCCAAATGTACATTTGTTTGCAAATGCCACTAGTATTGATATTTTATATCTAATGCAAAATCCATTTGATGTTGTTGCTTTTTTTAAAGACCCCCTGTGGTGAAAATCACGTTTTTAACATTGTTTACATGTCTTGTTTACATTATTTTACTATTACAGACCTGTGACCAATCCTGTCAAGTTGCGGGGCGGGGCTTTTCATATCATTAGCATATTTTTGGAACATGGTTTGTGTAATATATTCAATACATTATTAGCTGTTTAATAACGTATTAAAGTCAAAGGCTAACCATATCAATTACCGCTGCATGTCTGATTATGTAGATGTTATGTTATGTATGGAGCAATACATAAAATACATTACCATTCTTGTAATGTGACAACCATGTATGAATTCGCTCTTTCTCTACTTCATAGAAATTAGTTTCTGCTTCAAACATATGTGGCTGTATTAATCTTAAATTGCCACTTGTCCTTGTGAAGCTATTAATCGAGTGAAGGTGGAGATTTGTCATTGTGTTTTCTGACTTGTTATAATGTTTTCTGAATTGTTGTTGTGCTTTCTGAATTGTTATTTTGTTTTTTAGACTTGCATTTGCGTTTGTAATTTGTTATTTTGTTTTCAGAATTGTGATTTGTTTTGCACTTCTCGGCCACCGTAGTGTTACTTATAGATAAAAAATAAAATAAAATAAAATTGAAAAATGTAAGAAAAAAAAAACTGAACTGGCATTATTTAAAAGCTAAATTTTACATCTAAATTTGCTACATTATTTATTACTGTTTCATTGTTTTATTTGACTACATTTAAAAAATGTAGGCTACAAAATGCAGGCTACTAAAACTAAAAATGTAGGCTACTAAAACCAAAAACTATAGAATACCCTTAAAGGGACTTTGCTAAAACTAACAAAACACTTAATTCTTCCATGACACTAGCAAAGTTTGTGACCCCGCAAGCACTCTTTGTCACTTAAGAAATAATGACCTAAAAACACTATAATAGGTGGCATTATCCAATGCTTTCTTAATTTAAATTTCTTTATAAAACACAAATAACTCTCTACTGTTTGAATTCACTGCAGGGTATGTATGTTGCATGGTTTATGTTTACATTACAAAATTATTCCTGAGTAGTCCCTTTTTGGTAATGAAATTAAAAGACTAACACCTACATCTAATTGGTTTGATAGCATTTTTTTTTTTTTTTTAGATTTTAGAATATAGTATCACTGTAGACATTTATAACAAACTGCTGTCTTATTCAGGTTTGTATAATGTTAGGTTTTAAACTTAACCTTAACAGTTTTGAAAATAGTATGTAAACATGCAGATTGCCTGTTGGATTCATGTAGGCTAATTTGAAAGATGCAGTCATTTAATTTTTTGTTTTGTTTTCTCAGTGAAACAAATAATATAGAACAAGCTCCCAAATGGGAATCTGCGGGACTGAGAACAAGCCTTTCCTCAGATGTGAGCAATGATAGAGGTACTGTCCCAATCATAGACAATCAAATATGGTCCCAATACCCCCACTTGCGGTCTTTGCACTTGACTTGTCTTTGATTATCTTTTGATTATCCAATGGGACACACTTTTTTTTGGACACACTTCGCAGTTTTGTCATTCGTAGTTCCTGATACAGTTACTTGTCCAATTGAAAAACTGTTATAATGGCACTGAAGAGAAAACACAGTTAGCTCAGGTGTACTAGCGCTCAGGTGTACGATTTCCACCCCAACATCCAGCAGCAATGCGGCTGAGCAACATCTGCCCGCTAGTGCTGCTGCTGAGGAAAATGAGATGCCAGCGAGAAAGAGGAGGAGGACGGAGAGTTTTGAGAAGCTGCTCTCTCTTAAATCCATTAAGTGGAGCAGCAGCTCAGACCAGGCATACATTTATGAGAGACACGCTGAGGGTAAAAAAAATTACCATTTGAGAATGTGCTTCATAAAGTCTGCATAATTTTCATTCATTTCTATTAGTATGCATTAATGGAATAAACTGATTAGAGGAATTGTTCTGTTCTGTAGGATGAAGTGTCATTAATTACCATATGCAACAAATCTACACCATCACACATTACATCAAAATCCAAAAATTTGATAAGTTTGTATGATAAGATTTTTATTGCAGGACATAAATACTTAAACAGATGAAACATGGTTTGAAGAAGTTCTAATTTGAGATAGCATGTAGCAACTGAAGAATCATCATGTTGAGTATGCAATATTTAATTACTATTTGTTTAAACATGTTTTTTTATATATTCCCCTCTTTAGATCTAATTTCTCTACAGTCAATCGCCTGGTCTTTAGGGGATCATGGTCTTCAGGAACCTCTTTCCAGTGGTCTTAAAGTCCTTCCCCCAGCAGATCAGCAGGTTCAAAGCCCTCCAGCTCCAGTCCACCACAGTCCAGTCAGTCCAGCATCAGCTCACAGCAGCATAGTGGACTTGACGACTGAGGGTGAGTTTACTGCCATAACCCCAAACATTACACACACTGCTGTCAATGCCTGACAATTCATGTCAACTACAATTATTAATCATTTAACAGACTACATTATGAGCCGGTATGAAATTGGCAGAAAGCTTGGTGAGGGAGGATTCGGCTCCGTCTACGAAGGGAAACGCTTGGAGGATGGCCTTGAGGTATTGTCATTTTCTCACAATATTTAACTGCATTGTTTTGTCTTAATTAGTGCATTTATTGCACTTGTCATGTTGTAAATGTGATTGTAATCAATGTTATGTTTTGTTGTACAGGTGGCAGTGAAAATTGCCAGAAAGCCAAAGAACATGAAATACATCAGCACCGTAAGTAGGCAATGCTCACTGTTTTTCCCCCTGCAAACATACTGACGTTAATGTGTCCAAGATTCGACAAAAGTCTTTATTTGGGAAGTACCTCCATCTAACAATGATCTTTCTTCAAGTCTGGTCATCCCACACCCCTTCCATTAGAGGTCGGCCTGTTAAGGGAGCCTAAAGCTCCAGAGATCATTGAGCTGCTGGACTGGCAGGACCAGCCTGAATATTACATCATGGTCATGGAGCGTCCCTCACCCTGCGAAGATCTGTGGAACCATTTGAGGCGCCACGGTGCCATCCTCAAGGAGGAAGCAGCACGGTTCATCATAGCACAGCAACAATGGCCGCTCACATCTGCTGTCAACGAGGAGTGTTTCACCGTGACATTAAGCTGGAGAACCTGCTGATGAACCCCGAAACTCTCGAGGTCAAACTGATCGACTTTGGGTGCGGGGATCTCCTGAATGACTCTGGCTATAAACGTTTCTATGGTATGTATCATGCATCAAACCTGTACTTTGGGAGCATTATTTTTTATTTAATAACACCAGATATTTTTTACACAGAAAACATGCTGTAGTATTTCAAGCTTACCTATCAGACAAAATCTTTTTTCCTCAGGCACACGAGAGTACTTCCCTCCCGAGTACAGTGATGAGGCACAGTGTCACTCAATGGCACAGTCCCGTTTGGCTGTTATGGCAAACAGATGCATTGCAGCCTGATTTCAGCCTGGTGACCAAAGGTCTGATCGGATCACCGAGAAGAGCTACTGTAGCTCAAATTGCTTCTGGTGTCAGAACACACAATGCATGGCAGTTTGCTGCTGTTATGAAACTGCACAGGTACATGAAGTTTGAGGGTCCAGATGCAGTATTTATTAAAAGGGTCATCCACAATCAAAGTCCAAAACAGGAACAGGTCATAACACTGGCAATCAGTCCAAAACAACGACAAAGTAAGGGGCTGAGGCAAACAGAATAATCCAGAAAACTGGCAGAACGACAAGACCAGGAACCAAGATACGGGAGAACCAGGATACAAGGCTTAGAATTGCAGTAATGCCACATTCAAGACTTAGCCAAGAATGACAGTGAGAACCGTGCTTAAACAGGGTGAGATAACCATGCTAATGAGACAGGTGCAAGCAATGAGTGCTGATGAGACCTGGCAGAGGATTATGGGGCATGAAGTCCTTGATAGAGTGGCAGAAGTCTGGGATGGAGTGCCCTCTATAGTGGACAACCACTATGACAGCTGCTATTTGGAGCTGTATAGACTAGTTGCATGTGAGCATGTGCCACAACAGTCGATATGTGAGTGTCAGAACTGGACCACAGAGCACTAGATGGGGGTTGTCTAGTCTGATAAATCATGTTTTCTTTTAGATCAGGTGGATGGCCGGGTGTGTGTGTTGTTTACATGGGAAAGTGATTGCAGCAGGATGCACTATGGGAAGAAGGCAGACCAGTGGAGGCAGTGTTGTGCTCTGGCCAATGTTCTGCTGGGAAACCTTGGGTCCTGGCATTCATGTGGATGTTACTTTGATATGTACCACCTACTTAAAGATTGTTGTAGAGCCCTTCATGGCAGTGGTGTTCCCTGATGGCAGTGGCCTCTTACAGCAGGATAATGCACCTGTCACACTGCAAAAAAAAAATTTTAGGAATGGTTTGAAGAACATGACAAAGAGTTCAAGGTGTTTCTTTGGCCTTCAAATTCCACAGATCTGATTGAGCATCTATAGGATGTGCTGGACCAACAAATCCAATCAATGGAGGCCCCACTTCATACAGTATCTTGCATGACTTAAAGGATCTGCTGCCAGTGTCTTGGTGCCAGAGAGCACAGGACATGTTCAGAGGTCTTATGGAGTCCATGCCTTGACACATAGAGAGCTGTTTTGGCAGCAGGAGAGGGACCTACATGATATTAGATAGGTGGTTTTAATGTTGTGGCTTACAAAAGATAAAATATTATCTTTGCACTCAGAATGTGAGCCACAGCCAATAATAAATGCTATGTTGGAATGCCATTTACATCAAAAATATAAGATGAATTCAGGTAAAGCTAAAAATTACTTTTTTAACTATTACATTATTACACACTTCAATATGACCTGAGACAGCCCTCAGACCAAATGATCAATGTTTTAAGGTTTTAAGGTTAAGGTTTAAAATGTTTTAAACCACAAAAACACAATGCAATGGTCAAAGACGTCCATCTAGTGCAAGTTCTCATATAGATTGCCACTATTTGCAACAAGTAGTATACTTGATAGTAGAAATCCTGCTATTTTAACATAGTGTAAATAGGTATTTGCACTTAGTGTAAATAGCATATTGCTAAAAATACTGCTATTTTCACTTAGTGTAAATAGAATCCATTGCTAATACGAGATTTGAAAAGGGAGGGGAAAAAAGTTCGGCAAAAGGCGGGATCGAACCCGGGTCGATCGCGTCAAAATTCCAAAGTCACGCGCTTATCCATCTGCACCACTGGAGTTGATGTTTTAGTCACTTTTAACTAAATGTATTTTTTATTCCAGAGTAAAGGCAATTCATACAATACATTTAAACGGAGCTACTTTAATACCATCTCCGAACTTTCTACCACGACTCTGCTGTTCTTCGGCTGGTTCTTCCCTGTATACGTTGATTGACAGATGTCTCGTCCAGTCAGCGGTGAGTAATCCCAAACCAATGGCGCTGTCTCAAACTATACCTACCTCTTCCGGTTTGTCTGATTTGTCATTGTGTTTTCTGACTTGTAAATTTGTTTTCGGATTTGTCGTTGTGTTTTCTGACTTGTTAATCTGTTTTCGGATTTGTCGTTGTGTTTTCTGACTTGTTATTTTGTTTTCGAATTTGTCATTGTGTTTTCTGACTTAT
>NW_015650012.1:421653-456259 GCF_001515625.1 Sinocyclocheilus rhinocerous | reverse complement strand
TTGTGTTTTCTGACTTGTTATAATGTTTTCTGAATTGTTGTTGTGCTTTCTGAATTGTTATTTTGTTTTTTAGACTTGCATTTGCGTTTGTAATTTGTTATTTTGTTTTCAGAATTGTGATTTGCTTTGCACTTCTCGGCCACCGTAGAAAACAACTGAAAAACCGCACCAAAACAATTTTTTGTGTGTGTGTTCACATGCCACAACAGTAGCTGAAGTTTCTCAAAGTTACCTCTTAAAAAGCCTTTTGTTTTAATTGATTGTAGGTAATTATCTACTTTATCCAGGCTTCAAAAGCTTCAGACGTTTCAGTGAGTGACTCGACCGTTTTGTTTACGCTGAAAAGAAAGAACTGACACAAGATGATTAGTTCAGAAATTAATGGCATAGCTTGTTCAGTTGACAGATACGGGACACACAGGAAAATGTTTCTAAGGTCAGTCGGATAGCTCATTGGTCACAGTGTGTACACTCATACATCTACACACTATGGACTGAAATAGCGTTTATAGTGACAAAACACATTGAAGGGTTCCACTTTCAGATAAACACTGTTCAAATAGACTTGTATTGCTAATGGATTCTACATGATTAGTGTTTTTAACAAAGTAAATGAGAAAGTAAATGCAGCATAAACCTCCAGTTTCAACCTAAATGCCATTAAAGCTCAAGAATAATGCTCTTAAAGCAGATGAGAGAAGCCCTTCACTGAATGACAGATATGCTTCATGACCTCCCTCACCAAACAAGATATCTGACATTTTGAACTTCACAATGAGATAAAAATCAATCATTTTAATCAATCACTTGGTTTTATGGACCAGTCAATAATGAAGCAGACTGACTTTTGTATCTCTGCATCTTCACATACAGACCATCATTCATTCTCATTGAAAACAGTTCACTTCACTTGCATTTACTCACCACCAGTAAGTAATCAATAGCTCAGTCTCACTGTTTCTGCCTTCACAGTAAAATTCCCCATTGAATGTAAACATGAATTTTGAACCATGTAAAATTCCCATTTAAAGGAAAACATGAGTTTTAAACCCTTACTTTCTGGAAACTGTTTCATGAACATTCCATAACAAACAACTTTGGATAATGCAAGTCTATATGGCTCCAGCCTCTTTGGAACTTGTTGCAGTTGTGAGATGAAATATCCACAGAACAAGAAATGCACACTTGTGAGTTGTGAGAGATGACAATGTAGCACAGCTAGTAAAAAAGCGGCAATACAGAGTTCAGAAGGCACTGATAGTGCTGAGGAAGGCCTAGGAACTGATACACAATCTGTCTTTACACAAAACTATGATTAATATTCTACGCATTATCAGTTTTAGTATGAGTACTACTGGTGACATTAGCATTAGTATTCAAGATCATGTCTAGCTCAGTGACAGCTCAGTCACGCAACATTTCTTCTTGAACCATGATGCAAAGTTCTTCAGAGACTTTGTGATCTATTTCAAGGCTAAAGTACAATGCATTCTTGGGAGAAGGATTGCTGCATGGAAACAGTCTCAAAAGCCACTGGGAACTGACTGTTGTTTTGTCTGGTCCTGGAACTGAGGGACCCTATGTGGAGAGACATGCAAAGACACAGCACCCCTATAGACAGAGAGGCTCATGGGCCGTGCAAAAACTCCTGTCTCAGTGCTCATGTAGCAACACACATACTGAACCAGTGACGAGCGTATAGTCATTGCAGTGACTATAATGTAATGTGAATGTGTATTATTTTCATTTGCACATCACAGTTATTCTGAGGGAGACTTTTTTGTTATGAATTAAATATAATTGTTTGTAATGTTTATACAAACAGGCTAAATGGATTAACTATTTTAAAGACATAGTGTGGTAGATATGTTGGGGGCGTGTTAGAACGAGCCGTTTTAGGTAGGTGTGGCTGACTCTTAACTTTTATAAAGAATATCTCTTTGGATTTGAGACTTTAGGCTTTGCAACTTTACAGATCTTCTTTATGCACCAAGAGCTTGTAACACTCCAAAGAGAAAGGAAAAATTGAAATCGCATCATATGACCCCTTTAAGATAGTAACAACAGGTTGAACTCAGATTTGGGGGCTAAAAAACAACCCAACAACCCTGTATGAAACAAAATGAGAACAGAACAGAACATTTTATTAGAATTTAATTAGATTATTAAGTATTTCTCAGTATAATCTTGATACTTTGAATCTTGATAGTTTGAAATCCAGCTTGATGGCTCTAAAAAAACATCTGTTGTGTAACTCCTCCATCTACTGGACAAACTTGCATTCGTAAATGTGCAGAAAATTCAACATGGCTAAATAAACGTTCCACATAAAAGGCCTCCCGTTGGCTCTTCTAAATCGTATGGTTTTTTTTTTTATTAATGTATTTATTTTAATTAAATCATGCTATGTAAAAAAAATGTTTTTTTTTTTTTAATTAAAAACAAGAACAGCTCATCCAATCATAAAGGGTAAAGTTGACATACATGTTGTCCTTTCATGAAATAATACTACGCTTTACCTGTAGAGGGCGCTGTTTGAGAACAATCGTGACATTTTAAACACCTGGTATAATCATGATTTATCACGAGTAGAGAGCATTCAGGAATTAATAGAAAATATGATAGTGTAATAATATAAAATATAAAAAAACAATATACTGTTTATCGTTCAGAGAGGCACCTACTGTCAACCAGCTGTTATGCATGTATGCCATTGTAAAATTGCACCATAGTAACCATGCTACGCCCAATCATAATTACTACAATTATTGTTACTACTGCAAAACAATCAAATATTAATCTTTTATTTTCTTCACATACTATTAGAAGCTTTATCGTTCTGTAATTTGTTACTTTTCTATGTGGTGGCTAGTTACCACAGCGGTATTTTGACGTCAACTAGTCACCCATAAACGCTCTCTGTGTCATTATATACTACATGTCCTTCCAAGTATGAAGGGAGGGCAAGTCCAGACTGAACTATGGGTGTGACAAAAAGAAAATAGGCGTTGCTTTCGCCATTCAGGAGTAAAATGAAAAGAGGGACAAGCAAGACGTGATTTTGACGGCCACACGAAGACTCACTCCGTTCAGCTGCCTTGCTTCGGATCCAGTGGCTCTGTGTAAATCCCTGTGTACACGGACTCGGCTTGAAACACGAACCGACTCCGAATCGCTCGGATAGAAGACACGATCAAGGATTTGTCATGAAAAGGATCTAAAATAAGGTATGTTTTTATGACATATGTGCACCATATTCAAGTGCTCAGATTTCACGTTGGTTTGTTTACACGCTGCGACGCGACGCGACAAACTGACGCTCTCCTATTAAAATAAACGAATTCGCTTGCAGTGTAGATGGTGATAACGGGAGCTTTCTGGTTTGACGCGTCGTGTCGCGTCTCTTTCTGTCAGTGCGGTCATGAAGCGTCTCGAGTCTGTTTGGCTTGAATGGACTCGTTTGTTACAAATGTAAAGCATAACTTGGGTTATATTTTAACCCTTTAACTAGGTTAACAAGCCAAGTAGTCAACAACAAACACTGTTACTTTGAAGCAAAACTTTGGGAATGTGTTAAGAAATTTTGCTCTATCTATCTATCTATCTATCTAAAGCAGCTTATCTCTATTTCAGTGATGTTAGATAGAGATAAGTTAGACACTGTATGCATGTATGTATATTTAATGTAATTCTTTTTGTCTGTTCTGTTGTTCTTTCTTTAGGCCTGTCATTTTCTGTATCTTTCTTTCTTTCAAAATCCAGCATAATGATGCGTAAGTTCAGTTCGGAGGGTGCGTTGTTGGAGATGGACTGCCTGCCCTGGGGAGATCGAGATGGGACCTTGGAGGATGGGCCAGATGGAGCCTCAGCATCCTATCCTTGCACCCCAGATGCAAAGTCAGGGAGTGCTGGAAAGGGGGAGCTTAAAAGAGATCACAGCATTAGTATGGAAAATCTGGTTGACTTGGAGAAGGACTCTGGTTTACTGAAAGTGACGAATCTTAATGAGAGCTTTAAAGCGTACAGTGACAGCCAGCTCACTGGCAATGCCAAAGGCAGCTTTGAGAGTGTGGGAAAGTGTGAAGCCCAGCACCACTCCCCATCATCCACACTGAAATCCGGCCATATGCCTGTCTCCCCAAAACCTCCCCTCTATCACCGAAAGCAAGCTCGGGCCAAACTGACAGCTGCTAAATTACATCTTAAAAGTTTGTTTGGACAGGTAAGTTTGGAGACTTTCTTTAGAGTATAATTAATGTTTATAAAACAATCCTTAATATTAATTGCACATTTCAGCTCACATATTGACAATGTGAATTTCATCAGGACTCATTTAAGTTTTTTCTTCTGGTCCAGTTGAAGTGTTTTTTTATATATACATTTTTCCAAATATAGCATTTTTTAATGTGTTTTTAACAACAAACACTACCGTTCAAAAGTTTGCGGTTGGTATAAATGTTTTTAACGTTTTTGTCTCAAGCTCACCAAGGCTGCATTCATCTGATCAAAAGTACAGTAAAAATAGTAATACTGTTAAATATTCTTTTCTTTTTTGATATATTATAAAATGTAATTTATTCCTGTGATCAAAGCTGAATTTTCAGCATCATTACTCCAGTCTTCAGTGTCACATGATTTCTTATTATAAACATTACTTAACAGTTGTGCTGCGTCACATTTTTGTGGAAACATGGCAATTTTTTACATTTTTGATTAATAGAAAGTTCGAAAGAACAGCATTTATTTGAAATATAAATATTTTGTAAAATTATACATTTGCTGTCACTTTTGATCTATTTAATGTGTCCTTGCCGAGTAAAATTAATTTCTTCAAAAAAGAAAATCTTAGACTTCAAATTTTGAACAGCGGTGTTATTATATTTTTTAATATTTATATTTTATAATATAGTATTTTTTTGTTTCAAAAATATTTACAACAAATGGTCTTATGTTTGTAATTTGCAACAATAGCTGGAAATTTCACTACCGTAGTGTAAATCCATTACAGCTATATTCATAAGTACTTATGGAAAATTATGGCATAGAGTGCAAGACCTCACTGATTCATTTATCATTGTCCATCTATTCTAACTGAGGCCAAGACAATCACAAAAGCTTTTATTTGTCAGACAGCTGGATAATATTACCTCATTTAAGTCTGCAGAATTTGGGGGAAAACAATGGTACTTTAAACATTACAGAAACCGATAAATAGAAGATCATTTAAAAATGTAATCACTGGACTGATATGGCAGAACAGTTCCTTTAACTGGTCTGAAACTTTCTCACACTGGCCCTGGGCCACCAAGCCATCTTTATTGTTGAACGTTTTGTACGGTACAAGATGTATTTCACATATATCAGGAGCAGCAGGGCTTCAGCTCCAGGATACAGCACTGCTTATTCAGAATTCACAAGCCAAGTGTGACGAAGTCAAAGACATGAATGCAATTGTATTTCAGAAGTAGTCAAGCTCACTTTGAATCAGTTTAAGTTGAGATATAATGTTGCTTTGTCCAAACAGTAAAAGGAGAAGCAAGCTCTGAAAGGGGAACTGAATGTTCTGGTGTTGTATGAGGGAATCACACTATTGATGCAAATGTGTGTTTTTAAAAAAAAAATCTACAATATTGTGGCAAGATATCACGGAGAGATACTGTGGAGCAAAAATGTTCATTCTTTGAAATATTTTGGCATCCGATAGATCTGGCTTTGTGAGAATGCTTTCCATGACGCAAGACCTTCATGACATTGAACAAGTCATGGAACATTTGTTTAAATTATACTTCCTTAAAGTCTTGAATCAAGTCAGATCATCATGACAGTGTTATGCATATCAGTGACCTCTTATTTTTTTTTCCACACAAAGGGTTCACCGCAGTCCTCGCATTCGAATTTGACAAGTGCAGAGCACAGAGAGAACATAACCAGGTAAAATCAAACACCTCGGCAAACAATCAAGCCACATATTCATCTCCGTTTCACTTTTGGCCTATTCTCTGCCTGCCACTTGCAAAACTGGCCCTTCCCAGCCCTTTATTTTGGCCCACTGTTATTGATTCCACACATTTTATTCTGGCTATCTTTGTCATGTATCCTCTCACCCTCTTTTGTTTCTCTCAGCACTAAAGAGAAGCGTTCTCAAATGCCTTTCCTCAGGCAGTGGAGTCAGGTGGGCCACGGCAGAGCTCAACTCAGCAGGGAGGAGATGGAAAGTTGGGCCAAGTCCCTTGATGCTTTGCTGGAAAGCAGAGGTGAGCACTTAGTCGTTCGGTTTTAAAGTGCTCGAGTCGCCAGGCAGCTGGTCAAAGGACGCTTGTGAGACACCGTAGCGTCACATGGGTCAAAGCTGTTGTTCTTCTAACTTTGACCTGGAAAGCTGTTCTTGGAAATTGAGATATTTGTGGCCGACTGCCCATCCATGCTTGAAATGTTGTTTTAATGAAAATGATACATGCAGAGAGGACCATATCCTGCCTAATATCCATACTGGATCATGTAGCATTATAATATACACTACAGTTCAAAAGTATGGGAGGGGGGTTTGAAAAAAAAGAATATTTTTATTCCGCAAGCATGCATTAAATTGATCAAAAGTTACAGGAAAGACCAATATAATGTTATAATACAATGAAAAGGATTTCTTTTTCAAATAAATGCTGTTCTTTTGAACGTTCTATTCATCATGCATTAATAATAATAAGAAATGTTTCATGAGCAGCAGCATATTGGAATGATTTCTGAAGGATCATGTGACACTGAAGACTGGAGTAATGATGCTGGAAATTCAGCTTTGCATCACAGGAATAAAATACATTTGAACAGGGATTCAAATAGAAAACTGTTATTTTGAATTGTAATAATATTTCACAATAGATTTACTGTACTTTAGATCAAATAAATGCAACTTTGGAGCGGTAGTGTAGGTCAGCTTGGTGTGTGTTCAGTATAATTCTGTGGTTCAGTAATGAAACCCATCTATTACATCATTGAAACACCCTTGAAACTGCTTCCTCTTAACATTGAGGAACCTTTTTCATGTGTAGCTTCAGGCACGAGTTTCCGGAGAATTCCCAAACAACATGAAACGATATGAAGAAGCTAGATCACGGAATAATGAGCTTTTCCCCGGGAGGCTGAGAGCCCAGATGTGTTATTGCACAGATGAAACCACTGAGATTTTTACATTTTCAGAAGGAAATGTGAGTGGGGCTTGTCTATGAAAAGTTTGTCGCATGATGCCAGGCTTTTGTGAGTGGCTGTCAGGGTGAAAAAGACTCCAACCACAAGGTCTATAGATATGATTCGAGTCCCTTGAGTGGAAGGTTCATTATCCACCAGGCAAAAAATTGCTAGTTGGATTTTTTTAGAAAAGTAGCAGCAAACCGCATGATTTGCAGTATCGGTTAGTACTTACTGTATATGGTAACAATAGTTGCCTTAGAAAGCACCACTGATAATTATTGCTGACCTCAAATGTGAGAATGAAATACAGTACATGACAAACTTCTCTTAGAGTCTGTCTAAACAACACATAACTTCTAAGAAACTTTTATTATTAGTGCAGCTTGTGATGTGTAAACATTGGACTAATAGCAGATACGGTTACGCTTGATACCTGACGTCATGGTTCCAGTGATTTTCATTTTTATTAATGAGACTTAATGATTAACAGCATCTGGTCATTTCCATCTCTCAAACAGCTGTTGAACAGTTTGCAGTTACAGCTGAGACTGTTTGGTCAGAGTATAATATGGAGTGAGGATCCATTTCTGTGTTCAGTCCATTCTGTGTCACTGCTATTTTGGAAACTTATACTCTACATGCACACATAATAGGTGTTTTCCTTGAATAGGGTATTGTTTAATAAAAATAAAGACATAAATCCCATGTTGTTCAAAGAGAGCGAGAGATCTATTACATTTTTTTAAAGCTAAATTTTAGGGCTGTCATACATCTGAGGTTTGGACCGAATCCAACTATTTAAATGATACAGTATCATAAAGATCAAATAAATGCAACTTTGGAGCGGTAGTGTAGGTCAGCTTGGTGTGTGTTCAGTATAATTCTGTGGTTCAGTAATGAAACCCATCTATTACATCATTGAAACACCCTTGAAACTGCTTCCTCTTAACATTGAGGAACCTTTTTCATGTGTAGCTTCAGGCACGAGTTTCCGGAGAATTCCCAAACAACATGAAACGATATGAAGAAGCTAGATCACGGAATAATGAGCTTTTCCCCGGGAGGCTGAGAGCCCAGATGTGTTATTGCACAGATGAAACCACTGAGATTTTTACATTTTCAGAAGGAAATGTGAGTGGGGCTTGTCTATGAAAAGTTTGTCGCATGATGCCAGGCTTTTGTGAGTGGCTGTCAGGGTGAAAAAGACTCCAACCACAAGGTCTATAGATATGATTCGAGTCCCTTGAGTGGAAGGTTCATTATCCACCAGGCAAAAAATTGCTAGTTGGATTTTTTTAGAAAAGTAGCAGCAAACCGCATGATTTGCAGTATCGGTTAGTACTTACTGTATATGGTAACAATAGTTGCCTTAGAAAGCACCACTGATAATTATTGCTGACCTCAAATGTGAGAATGAAATACAGTACATGACAAACTTCTCTTAGAGTCTGTCTAAACAACACATAACTTCTAAGAAACTTTTATTATTAGTGCAGCTTGTGATGTGTAAACATTGGACTAATAGCAGATACGGTTACGCTTGATACCTGACGTCATGGTTCCAGTGATTTTCATTTTTATTAATGAGACTTAATGATTAACAGCATCTGGTCATTTCCATCTCTCAAACAGCTGTTGAACAGTTTGCAGTTACAGCTGAGACTGTTTGGTCAGAGTATAATATGGAGTGAGGATCCATTTCTGTGTTCAGTCCATTCTGTGTCACTGCTATTTTGGAAACGTATACTCTACATGCACACATAATAGGTGTTTTCCTTGAATAGGGTATTGTTTAATAAAAATAAAGACATAAATCCCATGTTGTTCAAAGAGAGCGAGAGATCTATTACATTTTTTTTTAAGCTAAATTTTAGGGCTGTCATACCTCTGAGGTTTGGACCGAATCCAACTATTTAAATGATACAGTATCATAATTTTGATATAATCTGTTTAATTGATATTCAGTTTATTGCTGAATTTATTTATTTGTATTAACCAAAACCCACAAGATTCAGAATGTAGTGAATTGATATTACCACATGAATTTTCCACATTACAACATTTCTTAAACTGTGACACCCAATAAGTAACATCCTTTGGACTATTTCTACATCTTGGTGGGAAATACATAATCTCGTTCAATGTTTGCAGTTATTACAAAAATTATAGTGTTGACTGATTGCCTCAACCATTCAACCCTTATAATATTGGGGGGGAGATCAAACAAATACTTTATGAATTTTATGGAAAATGTTTATCTAACTATAAACTGACCTTTTTAAGCTTTGCATTATTTACCATATTTACCATATACCATAATACCATATTTTATTTCATATTTTCAAACTACATTTTAAATTCAAGTTCAATATTTTTGTGCCTTATTTATTTATGCCAACACATAGGGTCAATGTAGGGCTGGGCGGTATATCGAGTTTGTACGATATATCGATATTTTCTTTATAAGCGATTCGATATGAGGCAATACCGTTTATATCGATATACAGTAGTTTGATGCGAGCGCATCTGAAAATATAGCGGAGGACACAGACTGAGCTGCTGCGGAGAAAGTGCATAATCCAATCAGTTCTAAACATGTGACAAGCTTTAAAAACTGGTAAGACATAGTTTATAGTTTCGCATATTAGTTTAAGCGGCTCGGCCCGTCATATGCTCTGACAGAAAGGCTGCGTCCAATTTGTTCTAAACATGTGACAAGCTTCATATTAAGGCCTTTAAAAACTGGTAAGACATCATTTTATAGTTTCATTTCGCATATTAGTTTAAGCGGCTCGGCCCGTCTGCTCTGACAGAAAGGCAGCGTGTGCCGCTGACAGAGACACGGCTACTCGCTCTGTTTAATGTGTTTGAGTCTTCCTGAATGCATAACTTACATTTCACAGGTATATTCTCCATCTGTAAATGTTAGAAAGCCATGGAAATATTTCCATTTTTCTGTCAGAAGTGCATGAGCCTTCTGGGATTTTCTGCTAAACTTCACTTCAGTGAACGAGCGCCGCCGCACGCATGCGCGCCAAACAGACAGAGCTCAATTAAATAGGAGCGCAATAATTCTGACTAAAATATACATTTCGCTGAAATATTTGTAGCTGGACAATAAATGTGACATGTAGAATTTTAAACCTACAAGTAAGTCTATTTTTATGATAACACTGACTGTAAAGTGACTGTGATGTAATAATCAAAATAGCCTAACACAACTGTTAGTGTTGTCACGGTACCAACATTTCAGTATTCGGTCACAGACTTCAGTGAACGAGCGCCGCCGTGCGCATGCGTGTCAAACAGACAGAGCTCAATTAAATAGGAGCGCAATAATGACGCGTAGAATTTTAAACCTACAAGTAAGTGTATTTTTATGATAGCACTGGCTGTAAAGTGACTGTAATGGGGTAATCAAAATAGCCTAACACAACTCTGTGCTTTTGTTCTCATTTATTTTCATTTTTAGTTTAGTGAAGTTAACTTCAGCTTTAAAAGCCTTATTTTTGTTTTTAGACTGCAATGTTACAATGTTAGAATGAAATGTGATTTTAACCCTTTTTTGCACATAATATAAAGGCTTACATGGTTACATTCACTTTATTTGTTTTCATAGCCTTTAATATGTATTGTTTTGTTGCACAACATTGGGCGGTAACTGAAATATATATATATATATATATTAAATACAGATTTTTTAAAATCCAAATATAAAAATGAAAATACCGAGATCTATACTGTATATCGCAAATCGGCCAAAAAATACAGAGATATGAATTTTTGCCCATATCGCCCAGCCCTAGGGTCAAGCTAGTGACATTTAATTTCACATTTGGATCTTTTTGTGAATTGTGTGGTGGGTGTGTGTTGGTGTCTGGACTGGTTGAAATGTGGGAACAGCAGTATGTTGTAAGTCCAGAGCCCTGCCCCCCGTCCTGCTTCTATTTTCTCACTTCAGAGTGTCGCAACCCGTAGTTTAAGGGTTTTCGAGAAAATCAGAGGGAAGGAAGGTATGTGGTGTGAGATAAACCCTCAAGATATCCAAAGCTTTTTTTCTTTCCTGATTTTTGTGGTGAGTGTTATGTTTAACGTGTGTGGGTGTATGGCAGAACATGCATGTGAATGCGTCATCTGAGCCTCTACCCCCCCATTTGTAAACAGAAATAGCTGTTTTTTCCCCCCCAAAGTTCATTAAGGTTCTTTCTCTTCTCACCTGCCTTTCAGTGGGAGTCACAGTGTTTGAAGCGTTCCTGCGATCCGAGTTCAGTGAGGAAAACCTGCAGTTCTACTCGGCCTGTGAGCAGTACAGACAGTCGTCCAACAAATTCAGCCTGCAGAGACGGGCAAAAATGATTACTGAGACTTACATCCAGCCAGGTGCTCCCAGAGAGGTAGATTTAGCCAAATTTGGCTGTATGTTTGTCTGTTTACAGCATTGAAAATATTGCCTCCACAATGTTCAAGCTGCTTTTTCTCATACAATAAAAAATAAATGGGGACTGGGGCTGCTGAACATCTGACAACTTAATTAATTTTTGCACATTTCAATAATGCCACAGAAATGGTAAACTTAGGCTTTAAATTTTGGTATATATTATATATATATATCTATATATATATATATATATATATATGGTATATATAACGTAATAGAATAAAAAAAAAAGTAAATACATTTTGGGTCATTTTTAGAGCTTGATAGTCCCAGTGCATATTATAAAAGCTAAATAAATTGTGGTCCTTTCCTCACACAAATCTGTCATATGACTACAGAAGACTTAAAGAAGTATAGAACATTGTTAGAATATAATTTGTTTTAAATTTTATTTTATTAATTAATTAAATTATTTATTTATTTTTTGGAGCTTCAGTCACTGGAGTCCTAGTGACTATTATAGAAGCAAAGTAAATTCCTCACACCAATCAATCGTATGACTTCAGAAGTCTTAGAAAAAAAGCACTTTTTTATGTAATAATTTTTTTTTTTTTTTTTTTGGAGCTTGATAGTCCCAGTGTGTATTATAAAAGTAAAGTAAATGTTGGTCCTTTCCTCGCACAAATCTTTCATATGACTTCAGAAGACTTAAATATATATAGAACAGTTTTTATAAAAAAAAAAAATACATTTAATTTTTTAAAATTTATTTATTTATTCATTCATGTATTTTTATTTTAGCATTTTTTTTGTGGAGCTTGATTGTCCTTGTGCCTATTATAAAAGCAAAGTAAATTCCTCACACAAATCTATCATCTTTCATCTATCATAAGACTTAAAAATAAATACTGAATTTTTGTATAATTCTTTTTTGGGGGGGTGGCATTTTTGGCACTTGATATTCCCAGTGCATAAAATAATAAAGCAAAGTAAATTTTGGTCATTTCCTCACACAAATCTGTCATATCACTTTAGAAGGCTTAAATATATAACATTTTTGTATACTATAATAGTAACAATTTTTTTGCCTTGTTGGGGGCTTGACAGTCACTCACAATCGCATTGTCTGTTATAAAAGCAAAGATCATTTGGGATATCTTTCAGTATATCATTTTTGTGCGAATATTTGTGAACTATAAATTTCATTTCTGCCACTTTTAGGTGAACCTGGACAGCAAGACGAGAGAACTGACCCTAGAGCTCCTCAAAGGCCCCTCTCACACTTCCCTCTCACATGCTCAAAGACGCATCTACTGCCTCCTGGAAATGGACTGTTACCCCCGCTTCCTCCAGTCGGAGATCTACCTCACACTACTGAGGGATTCATATTAGAACAAGAATGGGCAAAATGTCTGAAAGGGGAGTCATCCTAAAAACTGAACAGACATCATGCCTGGACAGTGGAGACCGCAAACTTGTCTCTGTGATGAAAAAAAATCATCTTAACTACTGAAGAACGTTTTAGTGAAAAAAAGTGAAACAGACGAGCAGAGATGATGCGATTGTATTGAATTTGAATGCATAGTGTCTAAAGGGGAAAGAAGTGCTGACATTTTACGTTTGATATGGGCTTTTTTATTTGCTACACTGAAACGATATCACTGGACTAAATGGCTTGTTAACAGTCAACAAAGGGAAAAACATGTCTGGCAAGAATGGGCTGTTCAGTGAAAGGCCGGAGCACTCATTAGGGTCAGACCATTCTTTGACTCCAACTGTATGTGTGGTTACAGAGGAGCAGCACTAATGACTCATTCCTCGAATTTACTTTCCAATAAATAATTCTATAATATATTCAAACAAAACCTCAAGCTCTCACCAAGACAAAATTAAAATAGACTGTCATCTAAATAAGCAATATGAACACAAGTACTTTAAATAAAAGTTAAAAACTTCCTCGTAGGCTTGAGATCAGACGGCCAGATTGAGTTTAAAATGTTTGAGACATTTTAAACCCTGTGCATTAGCATATTATGATTTTATGATCACAGATTGCATATTAAAGCTGTACTCGTCATTCATTTGAAGAAAATGTGACTGTAGACATTGAAATCAAAGGTCTATCACTGAGTTTGGCCCTTTTTTAAATCGAAATAATATGAACCCATGTTATTAAAAAGGGTTTTTGGTTGTTTTTAGGTAACTAGAATTCACTAAATGTCACACATACTTAAGTGACACTCTGTAGAGCGTGTTGCAGGGAAATGTCACAAGTTGACAGGTTTGAAATGCAGACACTGAACGGGAACCTGCTTGAGCAAACTGGCTTGACACCAGCACTAATACCATCCCAGTGAGCACACGTACATTTCCAAGGCTTCAGTTAAAGAGAAAATTACCTGAAGAGCACTTATTCTTATTATTAGACAAATTAAGAACATCTTAAAAAGAGCAGATCACAAAAATGTCAACTTGAACATCTGAGAGGGAACATTTTTCAAATGTATATTCCAGATGAATGCACATAGCAAAAAACTTTGTGATGTGTTTGTATTTTAGTGTCTGTTGATGATGTCTGCTGTGACTGACAGACGGTACATGTATTATTACTGTAGACATGCTACTAAGAACCGCATGCACTAATGTCCTTGGTTTAATCTGTTTGAGTATAATATAAAGGATTTCCTTAAGGGAATCATGGAATTATGTGATCAGTGTATAAGAATGAGCATCAGTTTGACTGTCAAAGTATTTATGTTGTTTGAGAGCAGCGGTATAAATGAATCGAGCAGAACAAATGTTTAACCATTTAATTTAATTTTCACAAAAAAGTCTGTACTTTTGCATTGACCGGTTTTTGGAGAACATTATAAAACATTGTGATTATAAAAGCACAAGCCATAAAATGAATAGCTGACACATTTATAAATAGGACTGATAAAAAAAAAGTTACAAATAGCTGCTTGATGTTTTTTTCATTAAAGGTCTTTTTCACTTTTGTGGTTTAATAAAAGTTCTTTCTCTCCCTTTATTATTCTCACTTCTTTGCGATGTCCAACAGTTCATTTCTGTTCTTAACATCTTCTGTCATCAGGGCCGTGTGCTGCGATACTCCTGTTTCTGTCGGACCCACTGGGCCATACAGCGGCTCTCCCCAACCGTCCAGGACCATCCGCCCCTCTCCATCGCAGCCGCTCCACCTTTCCTCCAGCCCTCTTCTCTGTTCTGTGACACTTTGGTCTGCAGCTCTTCTCTGCGTTCCAGGGCTGTTATAGAGGTCTGCTCCTGAACATGATCTTTCTTGGGGGCGGCACGTGTCGGAAGGGACACAACCTGGCCTTGAGGATGCGGTCTGGAAAAGAAGATAAAAAACAATGAAAGATGGAGAGAAAGAAGCACATTAAGCAGCAGAGAAGATCATTTCAAGTGAATGATGTACAAGGCCAAGGCTGAGAAGAGAAGCAGAAGTGAAACCAAACTTGTATCACAACAAAAAGAAAGAAAATTATAAAGTAGGAACATGCACATACTGTATGTCCTGTCGTAACTAGGCCCGCACAGAACACACACACTTTTGTGACATTCTTTGCACTGTTTGTAAAAGAAAATACGCAAAATGGCATGGTTAAAATGACGAGTGTTAAACTGATCTGAGGATACTAGACTAGACTCTTAGTTGCAGCTGAAAGCATTATCATATTAAACCAAATATTGAATAAGCCAGGTTTCAATTTTTTTTATTTATTTAGTTTTTTGGTGAACTGAAACACATTAAAAAAGCTTAAGAAGTCAATGTTTACATCAGGAATATACTTGAGTGCAAACTGAACGTTGTGTTTTCCAACACTTAATTGCCTATTAAGTGCAATTAACATGAAAATGCATTATAGTTTACATTTATTCAATTTTATTAAATGCAATTATCTGAACTTTGAGTGCATTTTTGATCGACTTAATTAGGACAGAAGTAAATATATGTCATTTCATAATTCTATTGTTTTTGAAATATGGTTAAAGTGTAATGCGGAATGTACTGACAAACATTTATGGTAAATTAAATATACTTTAATGTCATTTCTACAGAAACTTGTATGTAGATAAATATATTTGTAATGACATTGCAATTTGGTGCAATTAAAATATATTAACATTAAATCTAATATCGAATAACAAAGTAAAGTTAAAATCATAAAAAAAGTTACAATTATAAAATACTGGACATGCTTTAGTCAACACATCAAAATAAGTATTTTTTAAGCATGACAAAAGATTATTAAATAAATAATGATATAAAACATACTTTAAAAGTAATACTTTAAATTTGACATTATTACAAAGTATATTTTAGTGTACTTAAGTGTGTTAAGAAATATAGTCATGAAAGTGTACTCTCTTTAAGGGCACTTAAGCTACCTTTTATTTCATTGATATCATACTATCTGCAAGTAAAACTACATTAAAATATACTTTTAAGATCTGAAGTACACGACAAGTGCACAATCAATGCAATTAAATGCACTTCTTTTTCACAAAGCTTTGTCAGAGACCTTCAGGATTTCTGTCCTCCAAAAAAAAAAACATTAAAAAACATGATAGTATGGGACAAATTAACGCAGCAAATTTGCATACTCTGGGTTAATGGTTTGCTCAAATCCTAACCCTCAGTATGAGCTATAATAAAAGTGATACTTGGCGTAGCAAACCTCATTAACAAACAAATTCAGCAGAAATCGCCGGTGCTTTCTGTGGAATTCTGTAGGCGTTGATTCTGTGGAGGCCTAATCATTACCTCGCTCTCAATCCCTGGTGTTTTCGTCAGTATTCACTTCCAATTCACATGTAAACAATACTGACTCTCACAAAGGTTATGTGAGAAAAGCCCGACCTTTCTGAAGTGTGTTTGTGTTCCTCTGCATCTGCGTTTGCCCTTGTGTCACACACTCTCTCACTGAGCTCTGCTTTCAGCCCTGAGGAAGCACACACGACAGCTACTAATGGTTTACTAATGTGGTTTCCTGAGGACCATCGTAACGATTCACGTTGTGCCGTGGTAAATGGTTGATTGCGGTTCAAATGGTGCATTACCTGGAAGCTTCAAGGGGTTCTGCTCTTCCACCAATAATTGCCCGAGGTTTCGGCTGTTGATATGGCGACTGTAGAAGTTGCTCCTGGCAACCAGACCCTGATGGCTACAGGATATGAGGAAATGGACAAACAACAGCAATAGAGGGACGAGGAGAAGGGAGGGGAGGAGAGTGAAAATGGAGAAATAAATGAAAAAATGAAATAAATGGAACAATAAAAAAATTAATGTGACAGAAAAAAGGAACAAATAAAAACGTAATTAAACATAACTGCAAACGCAAATTCAAAACTCAACATTGTATGAAAACAAATTGCAGTGAAAGAGGTCACAGGCAATGATTGTGTAATGTGACAGAGGATTTTTAATCTCATGACAGATTAAAAAACTAGTATGGTGTAATGTTGCAACTTAATGTCTGGTTTTATTTTTGGACATCAGAGTTGCAGTCAAATGCAATGGCTGATATTTTAGGACTTTAAATATCAAAGCAAGTGGCAAGCGTTTCTCAGAACCATTTATTCTGAGCCATTTTGTACTTTAACCTTTTCAGTGAACACACGTACTTCAGACGGGTTTCTAGATGAGTTTAGTTCATCTTGTTAACTACAGTATAAAATCATTTAAAAAATAAAGAAAGCAAAAAGAAATCCATATATTCAGCAAGCAAACATTATATTGATCAAAAGTGGCCGTTAACTTATAATGTTACAAAATATTTTTATTTTATATAAATGCTGTTCTTTTGAACCTTCTATTTATCAAAGAATCCTAAGAAAAATGTATCAAGGTTTCCACAAAAATATTAATCAGCACAACGGTCTTCAGCATTGATAATAATGAGAAATGTTACTTGAGCAGCAAATCAGCATATTATACTGATTTCTGAAGGATCATGTGACACTGAAGACTGGTGTAATGATGCTGAAAATTCAGCTTTGATCACAGCAATACATTACATTTAAAAATATATTCAAATTAAAAAACTACTCATTTAAGTTGTAATAATATTTCACAATATTCCTGTTTTTCCTGTATTTTTAACCTTTGTGAGCATAAGAGATTCTTTAAAAAACATTTTTTAAATCTTGCTTCCCCCAAACGTTTGCACAGTACATATTTTTCCATATAGCATTCTCTGACATTGATAAGTCCTATCAGTCAACCACTTGTCAGGAGCGAAGCCCTAAGGCCAAGACATAAATCTGGACTTAAAAATGAAACCAAGGTCCTGAGGAGCTCCGGACCATTAAGTGTAGAATCTAATACATAACATCTCATATCCCTTATGTTCTGTTAGAGTAATCTGTTATATGACAAATTAATTAATTGACAAGTGATTAAATAATACCACCTATCAGTTTTTCAGTGGCAACTTTTATTACTTGCTGCTCAGGACAGAGGATGTTTGACAGTTGAGGGTTAACACTATAGTAAATTGATCAGTAAAAAAACTCTATTCTATTATCTAAAACACTCCTTACTGGAAAGGGTATGGAAAAGACCAAAAGAGATTCTAATTTAATTACAAATGTGTATTATCAAATAATTTCACAGGCAATCGTATCATTCATACACTCACAAGGCAGAAAGCAAAATCAGAAAATTTGAGTTCAGTCAAACAATGAAAAATTCTGTTATGACTTTATCAAGCTGCTTTCCACTCACAGGCTGTTATTTTAGCTGTGGAATACAAATAGAATTCTACAAAATCTTCACACCATTCTTCTGAAGATTCTTCAAAATTCTCATTTTGAGTTCCACAGAAAAATTATCAAAAGTGTGAGTAAAGAATGACATCAGTTTTCACTTTTTAAAAGAATAGTTTACCCAAAAATAAAAAATTTTCTGAAAATTTACTCATCCTCAGGCCATCTAAGATATAGATGAATTTGCTTCTTCATCAGAGCAGATTTGGGGAAATTTATCATTGCATCACTTGCTCACCAATGGATACTCTGCAGTGAATGGGTGCCGTCAGAATGAGAGTCCAAACAGCTGATAAAAACATGAATATTATGAAATACCATGGAGAGAGGACTCGTATTTTAGCCGAATGCAGTTAAAAGTTCAGTTAAAAACATCTTGATGGATTTGTTCCTTACAAACACAAACGCTTTTTCACTTGACAAGATGTTAATTGATGGACAGGAGATGTTTTTATCAGCTGTTTGGAATCTCATTCTGACGGCACCCATTCACTGAGCAAAGGACCCATTGGTGAGCAAGTTATGTAATGCTAATTTTCTCCAAATCTGTTCCCATGAAGAAACAAATTCATCTACATCTTGGATGGCCTGAGGGTTAGTAGATTTTTAGCAAATTTTCATTTCTGGGTGAACTATTCCTTTAATTGGAACTAGCTAAGAAGTTTAAGACAATGAAGTTAAAGACTGAGGGTCAATGAAAGCTGAGCCTAGATCTATTTAAAGAGCTAGCGTGGAATGAGAGAATGAGAAAAAGAGAGAAAGCATGTGGTTAAAAGGAAACAATAGTTGAAACTCATCAAATAAAGTGAGGGGTTCGACAACAAAATGAGCGTGTCATAATTGGGGAAGTCAATGCATAAAACGAGCATGTCATAATCAGAGATGAAAGGAGGAGAAGAAGAAAGAGAGAAGAGGGGAGGAGAAATGTTTAGCGATTCTCCAAAAGAAAGTGGTCAAGGCCGCTTACGTGTTAGAAGAATAAACAGACTGCGTATCTGACCTTTATGCAGTACACAGTGATACACTAATGATGCACTAATGAGCTGAATTCACATTCCTGCCGCCAAGTCGACCATGCACTCATCTAACACAGGAAGTGGCTCATAGTGAACATGAACGACCTTAGTGTCTCTTCACATTCATTCCCACAGAGCAAATGCTCTCAGCCTCCAAAATAAGCCCCAGATGGAAAAAGCTAAGAGGATGCGATGTAAATATTTGCAAGCAAAGTACTGGATTTAGACTTAAGTATGTTGCAACTGGCCGTGAGGTGTGTTTGAGATGCACCTGGTGCGTTTTGCCCTGCAGCTGTCGTTGAGCTGGGAGAAGGGGGTCCGGGGGGCCGCGGCGGGGCGGAGCAGGGCACGGCTGGGGGAGGATCCCACACTGAGCGAACGGGATTGCGGAGATGACGGAAGCAGAGGGGGAGAGTGGGGGGGACCCGCGGGGTGAACGAACGGCCAGGGGAGAACCCTCTGCTCCTCCTGAACCACTGCGGAAGAGAGGAAGTGGAATCATAAAGATTTATGAATTATGATTCCTCTTACTGATTCCTTAACAGTTCCACTTATGATTCTTTTGGTACTTTTAAGGAATAGATATGTGAAAAAGTGAAATGCAATTCCATTGCCTCACTATAAATTACTGGCTCATTACAATCATTTGTTCAGAAATCAGACTACACTGGGTTGTGCTGTATGTTTTTGATTCATAGCTGATGCATAAGAGTCATTTGTTCAATTGGACTACACTGGTGAAATTGTATGTTTGTAATTTCCTAAACAGAACTCATTCGAATAATTTGTTCAAAAATCAGACAACACTGTTTGTGCTGTACGTTTTTGATTCTCTAAAAAGAATTTGTTCAGGAATCAGACTATACTGATTGTGTTGTATGTTTTTGATTGGCTAAAAATATAACTGGCTCATAAAAGCCATTTGTTTGGTAATCAGACTACACAGGTTACACTATATGTTTCTGATTCATAACTGGTTCATAAAAGTTATTCATTCAGGAATCAGACAACACTGGTTGAACTGTATGTTCTGGTTCATACGAGTCATTCATTCAGGAGTCAGACTACACTAGTTATATGTTTTGAATTCAATAAAAAAGGACTCATTACAATCATTTATTCGACATTCAGACTTCATTGGTTGTACTGTATGCCTCTGAATCACTAAAAAGAACCACCTTGTAATAGTCATTTGTTCAGGAATCTGATTATACTAGTTTGCTTTTTGGTTTTTAACTCACAAAAAATAACTGATCCCTTAGAATCATTTGTTAGACAATCAGACTACATCAACTGTCCTATCTGCTTCTGAATCAGTAAATAGAACCACCTCGTAATAGTCATTTGTTCAGGAATCTGAATCACTTCCACATGAACCGTTAAAATGGCATTCCAGTATTTTGAAGAATGACACCAGCTCTGAATAAGAACAGATTTTTTTGTTCCACCTTGTTACCTGTATACATGGTGACTGGATTGAGACATGGATGTAGATACTCACAGTCCCCTGATTACAACCCTAAAATGTCTAAATTAGGAGTGAGAGTACTTGCTCCTTGCAAAATGCCTGTGATGACTGAAAAAAGCTCTTTCCTAAGAACTCTAAAGTAACTGATGGACCAAATCAAGACATTTAATGAATAATGGGAGGCCTGTTTCCAGCTGAAACTATTTATTACAGCGGCTGGATAATGTCAGTATTCAGCTAGTTGGTGTTAATGTCAGCTACTAGGGTCTGTATTGTGCCAACCGGTTAATATCCGACACACGGAGCCTATGAGTAACCCACCTTCTCTTTCCATTAGTGAATACGGTTTGATCTCTCCCTCTGGCTTTTTTGGGTGAACTTTTCTCAGTTGGACCACTGTAAAAAAGAGCAGTGTGGTCAGAAAGAGCCAATGGAAACAACAGGTAGAGGATAAGTCTGGAGTTCAGCAAGCAGTTAAACAGCACACACTGCATTCTTCACAGATATTCATGTCCATAAATATCCATGGGCATAATGCATATATCGATTATCATTCCACTGCACTTTGGGGAAAACATATAGCACTTATCTATAATTGGATTTTAAAGGGGAACAGCAAGGGAGTTGTTGGGACTGATTGATATGGGCAGAGGTTATGGGGGTCTGTTTGAGTGCAAAGGAAGAGTCTATAATGAGTGGACTTGAGTATACAATAAAGGAGTGATAAGTAAGGTGGAAGCCGGGTGACGGTGGGGTAGGGGAGGGGAACAATAGATATTCAATGTCCTTACAAAAATCCATACATCCCCTGATCCGTCGAAGGGGAGGGAGGTGTTCCTTGGTAGATGAGACAAAAGCACTTGAACAATAAGTGTCTTGAGTTGTTTGCATGGTAAACCCAGTGTAGGGTATAGCTATCAACTATAAACAGCCCAAATCTGGGCTCGGTAAGTCATTTATAAACATAAATAAATGCATTGGAAATGTTTTTGCCAGGTACAAAGATGACATTTTATAGAAAACAAAATAACAGGTCATGATTTAGATCAGGAAATACACTTGATTTAAATATAGAAGCACTAAAAATATGAAACAATAAAAGAACCAAAAGACAGCTATGAGCACAACAAAGACAGACTTTTCTTCAATTAATTGTGGCATCTTCTAAAATGTAATTTGATTGCAAGGCAGCAAAAGAATATTGCTAATGTTTTAGAGAAACTACTAGGTTCTGGACTTTTTTTCTGCATTACATTTCAATCTAAAGTTACTCACCAGTTGGCTGATAACTATATATGGAACAAGAATGATAACCTAGCCCTGAGTCATGTAAGTGAAATCGGTGATCCTCTCTGAAATAAAATAAAAGTTTTATCTCAAACCGAAGCCATCAAGATGAAAGAAAAAATAATAATAACTTTTTCTGTGACAATAGCAGTTTTACAGAGAGACATAGATTAGTTGTACAACTACAGTGTTTGCCACCAACATGCAGGGAATCACAACTAAATAATCCCACTGTCATATGATTTAAATAAATAAAATATTTTTAATTAATTACTTTTAAGTATTATTATATGTTATTATAGTATAATTCATATTTTCAATTAGCTTATATTTTTTGATTTTAGTTTAGTTTGAAGTTTTACTAATTGTTTGTGCTTTTGACATTTTTATTCGTTTTTTTTTATATTGAATTAATTTTATTATTTATTATTAATTAATATTTGCTTAATTTTAATTCATTTATTTGATATTTGATATTTAGTTCAGTTTTAGTTGCAGCAATTTTTGTACTTCAAAATTTGCTTAAACTTTTACTTTTAAGATTTCCATCTAATATTTATATTTTATTTTATTTTCAGATTCATTTCAATTAATGAAAAAAATATTTTTTAAATATTTTTTTAGTTAACAATAACAGCAAGGATTAAAATAATGCAAAATACAGTTTCATGGCCAAAAGAAATATTTATGGCCAGTATTTCCTTGTCACTGTCAGGTGTAGCTTAAATGGACTCTGTACGTTAAGTGGTTCGAGCTGAATTACTTGGAGAAATTTAAGGAAGAAAAGAAAAATAAAAAGAGGAGGAATTTCAATACAGTGCTGCCTTGCACGTACTATAATGAGGAGAATGGGAGGTTGCCCTGAGAGAACGACTCACAGAACACTGGCACAGATCCAGAACAACATTCCAAACCCACAGAAGAACAGTGATGCAGTCAGGCATTACCTGATCTACTCTGGAAGAATCCACTGAACACCACAAAGTTATTCACCTGAGAGGAACAATTGTGAAGAAATTAGACAATTACATCATAACAATCAAGTTTTGCAACGGTCATTTACACACCTACTTTTATGAGGAAAACACTATTGTATGAAGTCTGTATTGTGTGCAAATAAAAACGCTCACACGTCATGCACATAATCCATATCAGGATTTACACCCAAGACATAACATGTTATTATAGTATCTGATGAAGTCGTTTTCATCAAGTAGTGTAATCTAGTTTGTTTCAATTACAGTTTGCATTTCTGAGAAGAGTAACATCGTGTTCTCCTAACCAGGTGTGACTCAATTAACTGTAAAGGAATAAGCTTTTAAAATCTCACTGGCCCAAAAATCTCACTCCACAGAAAACCAAACATGCTCTGATTGGCTGTGATTGTTTTGCACCATGCAGCACTTTCACTTTAAAAGCGAGATCATACCTGAGGCACACTGTTCTTGAGATCATAGTGCTTTTCTAGAAATGACAGGAATTTAGGAGAAGGTCTATCGTACGCCATCTGTTCAGGCTCCACCCGTTTGTGCTGTTCAATCAGAATGTTATGTTCAGGACAGGAAACCATGAGTCACAAAAACAAGCAGGACTCTGTACTTAGTAGCAAATACCACTGGGTCCTTACACCATTCTCTCAAGTGAACATATTAAAAAGGAATAGCTCACCCAAAGATGAAAATTCTGTCATCATTTACTCACTCTCATGTTGTTCCCAAACTGTCACAAATTTTTTTTTTTTTTCCGGAAATCACAAAAATTGATATTTGGAAAAATGTTCCTGCTGCTCTTTTCCACACAAGCAAAAACTCCAAAAAACAGCAGAAAAGCAGTCCATACAACTAATGCGCTATATTCTATGTATACAACATCTTTGTCTGAGAAATACCCCAAAATATACTCTCGTTTTAAATTAGGTTATTCAATGGAAATCTGAATAAAATGCAAGTGTTTTAACAAAAATCTTACCCTTCACCATAGTGCGCAAATCTTTTTTGCACTTCTGAAAATTCAACCTTGCCGTATAGCATTCAGCAAGGTTGAAACACAAAAAGCAATGCTGTTCAGCATCGTTGACGTCCAACCTGGTCTTGATGGGGCACGTTTGAATATGTGCACTTGCAAATGAGTTTTAATGGTGAAGGGGGAAATGATCTGGGAATAAAGAATTACATTTCAGTTTGTTCAGATTTTCAGACTTGGAATAAAGAGAATGAATTATATCGACCACTTTCATGATACTTCATTGATGCTTTTTGTTGCTTGTTTTTATTGTATGGTAAAAAAAAAGCAGCATGAACATTCTTTGAAACATCTCCTTTTGTGTTCCACGCAAGCAGGAGAGTCACATGGTTTGGACTGAAACGAGGGAAGGTAAAATGACAGGATTTTTCTGTAAACTAGTCCTTTAATACATTTAGGCCGCTGACAGACACTCACTTTCAGCATGAAGTCGAAGAGCTCGAGCCCGTAGCCATGTCTCTGCAGTGTCTCTGTCACATAGAAATCCAGCACACACAATGGCTCGGTCTCCAAATGCGCCCCCCGTTGGTCCTGGATGCAATTACAACATACTATAAACCACTGATGCATCAAGTTTAAAAAGATGTAATTACCAACTCAATAATGAGCAAACACTTACAAGTAAAAACAGCTTCTTGTAGCCAACCTTCAGAAACCCCAAAATAACACCCCTCCCGCTGGTAAAGCAAAAGACAGGAAGAGGGCGTCAAAGATTGTTATTAACAGCAGATGAGGATGTGTTTATATGTAATGGAAATGGAAAAACAGGAAAGAGAGAGGCCAGCTGTATTGACATGTAAATAGATTAAATCTGAAGGATAGGCTGCGGGGAGGGATAGAGAAAGCGAGCGAACCCGTTCTGTTCTCCATCTTTCAGGAGGTAGAGATGGTGTCTGTTGGCCTGGAGCTTTGCTGCACTGGTTATAGGAGCAGGCAGCTGCTGGGCCTGAGGAGTTACACACACACATGACATGATGACAGGCTGAAACTGACAGTGAATGACATCTGCAAGCTCAAAACAAGACAAAAGACAGTCATTATTACCTTAGAGGAGGCTTTGCCCAGCTCATCTATAACTGTGCTGATCTGAAGAAGAGGATCTGGTCTGGAGAACAAAAACCAGGTATGTTAGGAATCTCACACACAGAAGATGTAAAAATGTGAATTTGCATATGATTCCAGTTATGCAAGTCATAACGGATGCGTACACATTTACAATGCATAACTGTTTGGTTTACAAGTGGGAATCATATATAGCTGTGCTATACATTTTAACAGGTTTTTCAATAGCTGACGCTGATATCAAGGTGGTCAATGGCTGATATAATGAAATATACATGTAAAGACCCCATGAAATCTTTGACGAAAGGAGTTTTTGTCCTGTGTTGACATATTACATATTAAAACATTTGTGTGGGACATATCAAATGGCTTGTCCTATTTTTTTAAATAGCCAATAGGGTGTTGTTACGTCACAGTTGTGAATCATGATTTGTTCCAAGGGTAGGTAGAGCAATGGTTCTCCACCAGGGGACCGCGGGGCATCTGCAACTTCCAGGGGGCCCCAGAAAGTAGTTATATTAATATAATCTTAATTAAAATGTTGATACAAAAAAATGTATCAATGTAGATACAACATTAAATTGACATTTTATTATTTTTGAGTTTATATATGAGATATTAGCTTAGATATGAGGGCCTTTGAATATTATCTTGGAAAAAAGAGAGCCTTGGAGTCCAAAAGACGAGGCTGAATCCAGCTTCTTATTCGCAGCTTCTGATGGAGGCTTTCCATTCCACCTTAAAAGACGTGATGCTTCCACGTCAGTTAGCTTCGCTCAGTTAAGGGACCATGCAGCTTTTTCTCTTTTTCATGCTTTTTTAAGGGATTGTGTTGCTTTTGTGTCTATTTTCAAAATAAACTAATAATAAACTATTTTGAGACGCAAATAACAATGCTTTATAAGCAAAAATGGACTGTAAAAATATGAAGGCAGTATACAGTATTTTTAAATTATTGAACATGTCATCAGCTCTACTTAGGGACCGTGTGACGAGGCTGAATCCAGCTTCTTATTCGCAGCTTCTGATGGAGGCTTTCCGTTCCACCTTAAAAGACGTGATGCTTCCACGTCAGTTAGCTTCGCTCAGTTAAGGGACCGTGCAGCTTTTTCTCTTTTTCATGCTTTTTTAAGGGATTGTGTTGCTTTTGTGTCTATTTTCAAAATAAACTAATAATAAACTATTTTGAGACGCAAATAACAATGCTTTATAAGCAAAAATGGACTGTAAAAATATGAAGGCACATAAAATATAATTACAGTATTTTTTAATTATTGAACATGTCATCAGCTCTACTTAGGGACCGTGTGATTTTTCTCTTATTCATTAATTAAAAAATAATAATTCAAAAATTATTACAAATTTCAATATCCCGAGGTGACTAGAGATTATGCCAGCTACAGTTTGGATCCAGAAAGTAGGCCTACAGTTTTTAAGGTAGTACAAATTACAGTATTTACAAATATGTATGAATTTAAGCAAAATTAGTGTGCACTTTAAAACAATGATAGCATGATCATTTTGTATAATCATCCATGTTTGATGTTCTGGAGTCCTTGCAGAGGTAGGTGTCATCTACTCAAAGGTGTTGGGTCATCTGAAGTCTTCATAAGAGGCTGGATCCAAGCTGTAGCTGGCATAATCTCTTCAATAATGAAAAAACACTGTAATTATATTTTATGTGACCTTATATTTTTACAGTCCATTTTTGCTAATATAGCAGTGTTATTTGCGTTTCAAAATAGTTTATTATTCTTTTGTTCTGAAAATAGACACAAAAGCAACATAATCTCTTAAAAAGCATGAAAAAGAGAAAAAGCCGCACGGTCCCTAGTTGAGAGTGAATAAGAAGCTAACTGACACGGAAGCGTGCGTCTTTTAAGGTGGAACGGATAGTGTCAATCAGAAGCTATGAATAAGAGCTGGATTCAGCCTCGTGTCCAAAAGGTTGGGAAACTTCTAAAGAGCATCTGATTCAATTCGAATCAATATGCAACTTTAAATGGGACTTGTCACAGCACTTACATATTGTTGCTTTTTTTGTTAGTTTTGATTGATTCTATTGTCCTATAATTTGTAAGTCGTTTTGGATAAAAGCGTCTGCTAAATGATTAAATGTAAATGTAATTTTAATTTCATTTAAATTGTAAATTATACAATAATTTTATTGTAAATTTTTATTTCATTGTAATGTTGGCAAATTGAATACTCAAAATACTGGTTAAATAAAAAAAAATTTTGGTGAATTATAAAATTTATTTAAAATCTATCATTTTTGTATTTATTGGAATGTATGCTGTACAGTGTTGCTTATATATGCTGAAAACGCACCACAAATTCCTTCATGTTATCAATAAATCTATCTATGGGAGGAATGGCTTTTTCTTGCATTGCTCAAAAAATATGCAATTCATAACCTGCTTCTATTAGAAATGCCCCTTCACTTGATTGATTTAAGAAACTGCTCAAACACATCTTTTCAGTAAAGTTTAGAATATTTAACTATTATTGTTATTTATATATAATGTATTATTTGATTCTTTGTAATGCAATGTAGCGTTTTAAGTATAAGAAAAACGCATTACAAATCAAATGTATTCTTAAAATATTTTTATTGTATTATTATCATAATATTGATTTATATTAAATTTAAAGAAAATGTTTATCCATTATAAAATGTTTATCTATTAGAAAATTCTTGTTATAATCAATCTATCTATAGCAGGGTGAGATTTCTTATTGTGTGATTACAGTCAAGTCTGTGGCTGTCTTGCTGAATCAGCATCGTTCAGATTAAACCAATGGCAGATTAAATCAGACTCATGTCAGATTTGTTTTTACTCAGGGCCGCATTTGCATCCTCATCCGTCTCCATACAGCAATGGGCTTATCATTACAGGAAAAAGATGACCTGGACCAAATGCAACATTTAGCCTAATAAAACAACATCCTAAACCCCCCACTGCTAGCACAATGCACGACAACAGTGTCAACCACTGTTACAAGACGAAAGCAGGGCACGATGCACACAGATTACACCCATCTCTCCCAGCAGCACACATTAAAGCATACAGTACCTCCCATGCGCTTTCCGACCTGCACTCAAATTGTTGTCCAGCACAGTAATTCTCTCGGGGAAAAGCGCGTTTAGGTCGAAAGGGAAATCCATTGTAAGGACAGATCTGGAATCTTAAGACAATACACTACTAATGCCCTGCTGCAGATTCAGATGCATGTATCACAGCGCCAATCGATTCTCGCTGCACTTGATTTAGTTAAAGCACCAGTCCCCCATCAGTGCCACAGATCTGGAATCTTAAGACAATACACTACTAATGCCCTGCTGCATGTATCACAGCGCCAATCGATTCTCGCTGCACTTGACTTAGTTAAAGCACCAGTCCCCCATCAGTGCCGCTTCAGCAGTGGGCTGGTTTAAAGGCACAGCTGTATAGCGGTGTTATCGGAGCTGCTTCTGTCCTCCCATTGTGTTGTGTTTGTGTCACTCCCTTCATTCACTCCGCTGGAGGAGTAGTACACCGTGCACACGCCTGCAGGATAGTTTCTAGTTATATTTCCATAAATGTAAACATAAAAATCTTTCATTTAGAAAGTGGTAGAAATCTGCTGGTTTGCCAACCGCCATAAAACGTCAAAGAAGAAGAAGAAGAAGAAGAAGAAGGTGCTTTCCATTCTGTGGATGCATGCTGCAGTTCTTGAGGTAGCGATGAATGACCTGTATTTTTATTCATTTATTTATTTTTTTGTATCGCTTACCCCAAAACACAGTTTAGTGCTTTATATTTAAGGATTTATTTCCGTTTCCTCTTGGCAACGACGCACAACTTTGTGCTGCATAGCAACCAAACATATCTATTATATATTGCAGTCAGTAGATATGATCATATAAATACAGCAATAGTTGTACTCTTTTATATTTATGTTTCTTTTTATATTTTTCGTATATATATATATTTTATATTTCTGATTTCCCCTGGCAACTTTTTAAGAACATTTAACTTTATCTCTTATTTGATGTTGTTTTTTTTAACAACATTTAATTTCCAGCAATTACTACTGCATGCTCTAGTATCCCAAATATCCCATCTCACTATTAGAAAGTGCATGCATCATTTTGTTTAAATAAATTATAAAGAAGAAAAAGAAAACAAATGAAAAAAAAAAAATCATGCAACATAAACACAAAATATGTTTGTATTTTCATGCAGGCAGATATTTCGCTACCCTGACTGCAGCATTAGGACCCTGTTAAATGTCATTCGCTGCGCGATTCTTTCTCACACATTTAAAAGGCGTTTTACCAAGAAAGAACATTATCCGACATAAGTATCACGTCATACCATTATATCTATGCACAGGCGGCCACTTTTAGCGCGTTTATTCACGTAAAGGTAAGGAAAGTCCGAATGTCAAACGAATGTCCAATATAAAACCAACTTTACCGCGATGGTGCTGATGGCCTCGTGCTCGAATGCGCCATTAGTCCATAGATCAACATGCTTAGCCCAATATGACTTGATAATATATTACCTTCACTGTTTTGCAGATCATATTTACTTAAGCTGAACATTGATGTTTTGGGAAACCAAATTTCAGAGAATGTACCGAAGCTGCAACAATTCCCCAGTGACGCAAGTATGAGACACGGCACTTCTGTTTTCTTTCAGGGGGTTTCAAAACAGAGAAAAACAGCGTAAAGTAAATATAATAAATAAACTAAAAATAAATAAATACATTCAATTAAAATAAAAAGATAAAAAAATGTATTTAAATAAGTACATAATACATTTACTGTACTAAAAATGTAACTGAAAACTATGTAATAGTAACTGAATACTTTGCAAACTAATAAGGTATAAATATGGTCTTTATACATATAAATATATAGCTGATAAACTTCAGAATGGTGGTCCCTCTAACCCTATTTGGAGGTCTGTGACATCTGAAAGATTGAAAACCCCTGTTGTCTATTATTGCATGCAATGTTGAATCATTAGACTAGAGTCTCTGATTTACTCCTGAAGCTCTTCACAGTGCACTGAACACATGCAGTACAGCTTGTGACTGAGCAGAAGTGGCTTGGATTTTGTCTAAATGCTAAAGTAATTTTTTTACAGGTTGGATGGGAGGAGCAGATGTTGCCAGGCAGCTGATGTTAACGGCTGACGATCAGCAGGTAAGAGCTAGTTGATGCCAATGAAAACCTCAAATAATTAGTGCTTTTAAAAGCATGGTTTCTTGTCTATTATTGCATGCAATGTTGAATCATTAGACTAGAGTCTCTGATTTACTCCTGAAGCTCTTCACAGTGCACTGAACACATGCAGTACAGCTTGCGACTGAGCAGAAGTGGCTTTGAATGTCTCTAAATGTCTAGATACATTTACACGTTGGATTCCAGCAGGATGGCTGATGGCAGCGGTTGACGACTAGTGGGTAAGAGATTGTTTCTTATGCATATGAATTTGCAAGTATGGCCCATGATAATCTCTAACAATTAGCGTTTATTTTCAAGGTTTTTAACTAAGGATTTGAAGCCGGCCTAGACATCGTCTCCAGCCCACATGAATCAACATGAAGGTTGGTGTCCGGACAGTGCTGATGTTTTATCAGTGATGTGCAGTGATGATTCAATAGTCTCTGATGACAACATGAAGCTCTTCACATTTCTCTGAGCACAGCTTTTGATTATGAAAACGTGTTTATTATTACTAAGAACTTCTAGTTAATGTTGGATTTTATTTTTTTATCTTTTTTAGGTTGACATGATGCCAGAATGATGAGCCAATGATTCCTTTGAATCTGTCACTGTGTAAGTACTGGCCCAGTAAACTTACCTTTGGTTGTAATTGGGTGTTAATGATGAGCGCGTTGTTCGGTTCCACTGAAACTCAATGAAGTAACTTTCTCGCGGCGCACTGAAACACTGACAGGCAACTAATACACTTATTTTCCCCCTTTGTAATCTAATACACGCGTTTTCTTTCAAGGACAGAAGTTGATGCAGTGGCAGAAGAGTTGTGGTGCCCGGTTTGCAGCACAATGGTGAACTAAAGCTCCTCTGTAGTTATTGTAACTTATACACTTGTGTTTCAATGTCATTGTATGTCATTCCAAGGACAGTTTGAGAAAGTAACTGCTTGTTTTTGACTTCTCAGTTCTTTGTATGCTGCTTTTTCTAAAAATGTACAGTTTTCTTTTACATTTAATAAAAATTACTATTACAGTTCAATATGAAGTCATTGTTTTTTTTATTTATTTTTTTTATGGGAGTAGCGGGGCTATCTTGTAGTTTTATGCCTTAATCTTATTCATGTTGTTAGATACGGTCAAATATTAGTGCAAATGCTTTTGGGAGTCATTTTAAAAGTGCATAGCTTTCATGCCATGTAGCTGATTTACACCCTATACATGATTTATATTAAAAAATGTAGTGCATAGAACTTTGTGTTTATGAAATGGGTTATTCATGAAATTCTGATATGCTATCTAAATTTTTAAAATATATTTGAAGATTAAGAATCAGTCAGTATAGGCTCTAATTTTTATTTATGGGTCTTTTGAAGTATTCGTGTACAATGTATCACACAGGTGGACTTGATGAATTCGACATGCCATTCCTCTCTTCAGCTGCTGTTTATTAGGAATCGCTAAGGACTTTTATTATGGAAAGAGTTCAGTTACTTGGCGGCTATTGTCATATTTGACTTCACTCTATTTAACTCAATTTCGGTACACGCTTATACATATTTTTTTTACTGCTAGCCTACCTGTTGTTGTAACAAAATAAAACCCACGCTTTGGAAATATATACATTTTAATAGTTTACACGGACTGTCACAAATCTGCAGAGCGAAGGTCATCGGGTCAGCGATGCTAATGTAACCGCTTCTGTTCTGCACATAGCAGTGCGTAGCGACGCCCGATTTGTGAACGAATCGTCCTTTTGAGTCGAATCTTTTCAATGAATTTGTTGTCGAGTCAACAACTCCAACTCATTGAACCGAGAACAAATTGAAAGAGACTGGTTAAATTCTGAACCTTAGCATATATATTAGCGTATTTATTTTACTATATGAGGTAAACGTTGTGTGGTATTCCGAATTCGGTATGACATATTAGCATACTTTGCTTACTATTTTAAAGCTTTCTAGCTAAACCTGGCATTGTACACTATGAATTTTGTTGGCTCTGTGGCGAATTGCTTGTCGCTTGGCATAAAAAGCGTCAGCTAAGTGCATAAATATAATAAAAAGTAAACGGCATCTATTCCAGCTAGTCTCTCATACATGTATGATTCGTAACGAAATACTCGTAAGGAACAGCAATACGTGGCTTTATTATATGGCTTTAATTATTATACGGCTTTATTGGGACATTTTCGAGCAAATAATATGCCACGCCGGGATATCAGGCAGCACGAGTTAAAAGAATTCACTGAATTGATTGGTTGAACCAGTTCTTTCAAATGAACCGTTTGAAAGAACCGATTCGCCGAAATGAGCCGGACTTCCCTAGACAAGCATTACTAGACAAGCAAACCAGCTCGTACACAGCAGAGACTTAAGTTATCTGTCAAAACTCCGTGAATCTGTTGAAATTAAACTGGACTGCATTTTCGCACTTTGTCGAGCTGTTTACGTGCTGAAACGGTTTAATTTCGAGCACGTATGTGCCGGGTGCTAATGGACAGGAATGTGAAGCTGGCTTCGATAAGTGAACTCAAATGTTTTTGCAAGTGAAGTCTGGAAGATGTAATTGCGTGTCCTTACTGCAGTCATATAGAACTGAAGATTTGGGGTCGCAGGTATGTTTGATTCTCCGGTCGCTAGTGTTTCGCCGGTCGACATCGACACAGTTTAGCGTTTAAAGTTTCAGAGTCGCTCGGCTTGTTCAGACATGCTAACCGACGCCGTTTCGCCTGAGGAAAATGCCTTTAGAGCTCAAAAATAAACGAAACCCCATTACCACAGTATTTTTTGTTTTGTTTTCGCTTTTAATTTTTAATAAAAATTATATTATTTTCCTGTCATTGAGTGATTTGCACGGGTGTGGCCGTCAGTTGTTTTCTGGTTCATTTGCTTTAATACAAACACGCCTTAATACAGGTATGTTGAGGTCTCATTGTTTAGATGCCTTCTTATACTTGTAGCGGTGTACAACTTTATATGTCGTAATAAAGGGACACTCAACGTCGTTTTCTGATTTTTTAAATAGCTATACCATTAGATGAAGAGGTGGCTGTGCTTATTATTGCTTTATACTATAGTTATTAATGTGTAATTATCAATTATATGAGCTTTTGCCCCACACAGACACTTTATTAATGTTATAGCATTTTAATTTCCTCCTTTGTGCATTATAAAGTAATAGTGCCGACATGACCGCAGTTGTAGGGCGAGTTTGGGGGTGGGTCAGTCCAGCAAATCTGTACTTGTCCTGGGGCAGTAAGGCCAAACCTGAGAAACCCCCAACAACGGACAATCAGACTGAAAGCAGATGGGGCTTATGGGGACTTACTGCCTGGGTTTGGAGGGGCGAGAACACTAAAAAGGACCAAAAGACAATCGCAGAGGAATTCTGGGAGACTGAGGAGACTATCAAGCCTTTGGACATTGAAGAGCTGAGGGCTGATATTGAGATTGAGAAAGCAGCGGCCCAAAGGTCCTCACGCTGGTGGAGCCGTATGCTTCCATCCAGATACTTTTTCTGGCCCAGGTGGTCATCGTCCACTGCGTTAAGCCAGCGGAAATGTGCCGGGTGGAATGAAGGGACGTGGGACAGCGATGAAGTCGACGGGGAATCAGACTACGGGACGCCCCCTCCGTCCCCCACACCGCTGTCCCAGCAGACATCAGCATTCCAGTTCTTCTCTCGCTCATGGACGGGGAAAATCGTGCCTGAGCACTACGATATTTGCTTTAATTTCCTCCGCCACCTCTTTGACTTGTTTGTGGTGGGCTTCCTGACCACCGTATCCCCTCCGACCAAGTTCATTTTGGACGTGATGGGGGTGCAGGGGGCCCTGAAGCTGTGGCTCCATGGGATGGCCATGTTTCTGGTGTCGTCTGTTGGGATGGCCGGACTGCTGTGGGTGGTACAGGAGTACCTGCTGCCGTTTGCGTTGATCTACGGTATCGTGCAAGCGCTGGTCATCTCTGTCAGTGTACGCCAGAGTGAAGCTTCGGCAGAGGGGGATGATGGGAAAGGTGACGGAGAGGTCAAAGAGAGCGAGGAGGAACAGAACGACATATGGGAGCAGAATGAGCCACAGCAGACAGCTGACGAAAGCAAGAAAGGAGTTAAACAAAGGAGCTGAAGTCCTGGGAAAAGTGTATTTTTGGTAAGTAGCTGTTTCTGCCCACAGAACCTGTT
>NW_015650012.1:407734-420360 GCF_001515625.1 Sinocyclocheilus rhinocerous | reverse complement strand
TGGTTGTAATTGGGTGTTAATGATGAATGCGTTGTTCGGTTCCACTGAAACTCAATGAAGTAACTTTCTCGCGGCGCACTGAAACACTGACAGGCAACTAATACACTTATTTTCCCCCTTTGTAATCTAATACACGCGTTTTCTTTCAAGGACAGAAGTTGATGCAGTGGCAGAAGAGTTGTGGTGCCCGGTTTGCAGCACAATGGTGAACTAAAGCTCCTCTGTAGTTATTGTAACTTATACACTTGTGTTTCAATGTCATTGTATGTCATTCCAAGGACAGTTTGAGAAAGTAACTGCTTGTTTTTGACTTCTCAGTTCTTTGTATGCTGCTTTTTCTAAAAATGTACAGTTTTCTTTTACATTTAATAAAAATTACTATTACAGTTCAATATGAAGTCATTGTTTTTTTTATTTATTTTTTTTATGGGAGTAGCGGGGCTATCTTGTAGTTTTATGCCTTAATCTTATTCATGTTGTTAGATACGGTCAAATATTAGTGCAAATGCTTTTGGGAGTCATTTTAAAAGTGCATAGCTTTCATGCCATGTAGCTGATTTACACCCTATACATGATTTATATTAAAAAATGTAGTGCATAGAACTTTGTGTTTATGAAATGGGTTATTCATGAAATTCTGATATGCTATCTAAATTTTTAAAATATATTTGAAGATTAAGAATCAGTCAGTATAGGCTCTAATTTTTATTTATGGGTCTTTTGAAGTATTCGTGTACAATGTATCACACAGGTGGACTTGATGAATTCGACATGCCATTCCTCTCTTCAGCTGCTGTTTATTAGGAATCGCTAAGGACTTTTATTATGGAAAGAGTTCAGTTACTTGGCGGCTATTGTCATATTTGACTTCACTCTATTTAACTCAATTTCGGTACACGCTTATACATATTTTTTTTACTGCTAGCCTACCTGTTGTTGTAACAAAATAAAACCCACGCTTTGGAAATATATACATTTTAATAGTTTACACGGACTGTCACAAATCTGCAGAGCGAAGGTCATCGGGTCAGCGATGCTAATGTAACCGCTTCTGTTCTGCACATAGCAGTGCGTAGCGACGCCCGATTTGTGAACGAATCGTCCTTTTGAGTCGAATCTTTTCAATGAATTTGTTGTCGAGTCAACAACTCCAACTCATTGAACCGAGAACAAATTGAAAGAGACTGGTTAAATTCTGAACCTTAGCATATATATTAGCGTATTTATTTTACTATATGAGGTAAACGTTGTGTGGTATTCCGAATTCGGTATGACATATTAGCATACTTTGCTTACTATTTTAAAGCTTTCTAGCTAAACCTGGCATTGTACACTATGAATTTTGTTGGCTCTGTGGCGAATTGCTTGTCGCTTGGCATAAAAAGCGTCAGCTAAGTGCATAAATATAATAAAAAGTAAACGGCATCTATTCCAGCTAGTCTCTCATACATGTATGATTCGTAACGAAATACTCGTAAGGAACAGCAATACGTGGCTTTATTATATGGCTTTAATTATTATACGGCTTTATTGGGACATTTTCGAGCAAATAATATGCCACGCCGGGATATCAGGCAGCACGAGTTAAAAGAATTCACTGAATTGATTGGTTGAACCAGTTCTTTCAAATGAACCGTTTGAAAGAACCGATTCGCCGAAATGAGCCGGACTTCCCTAGACAAGCATTACTAGACGAGCAAACCAGCTCGTACACAGCAGAGACTTAAGTTACTGTCAAAACTCCGTGAATCTGTTGAAATTAAACTGGACTGCATTTTCGCACTTTGTCGAGCTGTTTACGTGCTGAAACGGTTTAATTTCGAGCACGTATGTGCCGGGTGCTAATGGACAGGAATGTGAAGCTGGCTTCGATAAGTGAACTCAAATGTTTTTGCAAGTGAAGTCTGGAAGATGTAATTGCGTGTCCTTACTGCAGTCATATAGAACTGAAGATTTGGGGTCGCAGGTATGTTTGATTCTCCGGTCGCTAGTGTTTCGCCGGTCGACATCGACACAGTTTAGCGTTTAAAGTTTCAGAGTCGCTCGGCTTGTTCAGACATGCTAACCGACGCCGTTTCGCCTGAGGAAAATGCCTTTAGAGCTCAAAAATAAACGAAACCCCATTACCACAGTATTTTTTGTTTTGTTTTCGCTTTTAATTTTTAATAAAAATTATATTATTTTCCTGTCATTGAGTGATTTGCACGGGTGTGGCCGTCAGTTGTTTTCTGGTTCATTTGCTTTAATACAAACACGCCTTAATACAGGTATGTTGAGGTCTCATTGTTTAGATGCCTTCTTATACTTGTAGCGGTGTACAACTTTATATGTCGTAATAAAGGGACACTCAACGTCGTTTTCTGATTTTTTAAATAGCTATACCATTAGATGAAGAGGTGGCTGTGCTTATTATTGCTTTATACTATAGTTATTAATGTGTAATTATCAATTATATGAGCTTTTGCCCCACACAGACACTTTATTAATGTTATAGCATTTTAATTTCCTCCTTTGTGCATTATAAAGTAATAGTGCCGACATGACCGCAGTTGTAGGGCGAGTTTGGGGGTGGGTCAGTCCAGCAAATCTGTACTTGTCCTGGGGCAGTAAGGCCAAACCTGAGAAACCCCCAACAACGGACAATCAGACTGAAAGCAGATGGGGCTTATGGGGACTTACTGCCTGGGTTTGGAGGGGCGAGAACACTAAAAAGGACCAAAAGACAATCGCAGAGGAATTCTGGGAGACTGAGGAGACTATCAAGCCTTTGGACATTGAAGAGCTGAGGGCTGATATTGAGATTGAGAAAGCAGCGGCCCAAAGGTCCTCACGCTGGTGGAGCCGTATGCTTCCATCCAGATACTTTTTCTGGCCCAGGTGGTCATCGTCCACTGCGTTAAGCCAGCGGAAATGTGCCGGGTGGAATGAAGGGACGTGGGACAGCGATGAAGTCGACGGGGAATCAGACTACGGGACGCCCCCTCCGTCCCCCACACCGCTGTCCCAGCAGACATCAGCATTCCAGTTCTTCTCTCGCTCATGGACGGGGAAAATCGTGCCTGAGCACTACGATATTTGCTTTAATTTCCTCCGCCACCTCTTTGACTTGTTTGTGGTGGGCTTCCTGACCACCGTATCCCCTCCGACCAAGTTCATTTTGGACGTGATGGGGGTGCAGGGGGCCCTGAAGCTGTGGCTCCATGGGATGGCCATGTTTCTGGTGTCGTCTGTTGGGATGGCCGGACTGCTGTGGGTGGTACAGGAGTACCTGCTGCCGTTTGCGTTGATCTACGGTATCGTGCAAGCGCTGGTCATCTCTGTCAGTGTACGCCAGAGTGAAGCTTCGGCAGAGGGGGATGATGGGAAAGGTGACGGAGAGGTCAAAGAGAGCGAGGAGGAACAGAACGACATATGGGAGCAGAATGAGCCACAGCAGACAGCTGACGAAAGCAAGAAAGGAGTTAAACAAAGGAGCTGAAGTCCTGGGAAAAGTGTATTTTGGGTAAGTAGCTGTTTCTGCCCACAGAACCTGTTGTTTTCTTGTTTTGTTTGTGCTGTTGTCATAAGGGAAAGGCTTTCCTGTCATCTAATTATGCAAGAAATGCGTTGTATAAATCTATCCGACCCGTATGTAGTGATGCACCGAAATGAATTTTAACCAAAACTGAAATTTAATTTAGCTAAAAACCAAATTGTGAACATTTATTGTTTTAGTTTCATTAGAAAAACTGACAGACCATTTGAAAGCTCAGATTTTGTTTCATAGTAAAAGTTACAAAGCTTATTGTGATTACTGGATGGCAGACGTGCTACAAATAATGTTTAGTAAAGTTTGGTTCATGCATCAACTGAAGACAGCATTGAATAAAAGATCTGGGTTCATCAAAATTAAGATCCAATCAAAACTGATATTGTCAGTCCCCTCCACACAATCCAAAACTTGTATTTTCCTAGTGTTTGGTTCACACATCAAGAACATTAAAGTTATAATACTGACTGCACGACACCTGCATGACAGCTGATGTAAAATAAGGATCGGGCTTAGGAGAGCCCATACTGATTAGTTAAAAAAAAAACTTAATTGGTCCCGATCCCGATCCTTGAGATCGGCTTGGGACATCCCTAGTGTGTACAAATAGACACTGACACAGTCAAAATGTACCATCAGAGAAGTGCTAATTAAATGTCACCTTTTTGGTCAGTGTTTTTGACCCTCCAAAACTGCCTCGGCCGAAACCCAAAATAAATTTTCAAACAAATATTTTTGGTTGCTGAAAATTGGTGCACTACTGCATATTAATAAAGTTTGCAAAATCAGGTATCACTTTTACTATCATACTTGGTGTCAAGGATTTGAACAAACTTGTAACTTGTAACCTGTTATAATTTAGTAGTAACAGTAGTAATATAATCCGGTTATAAGTTAGGCCGAACGTTTATTTTGGCGGGTTGTCATGAAGATCTCAGTGTGTATTTGGTGGTAGTTTACAGTGTAAAGCTGGTGAAGTGACTCTCAGAGCAGCTCTGGAGATGAAGTTCATGTCACACATGTTTGAGTTTGTGGAGCAGATGAAAGTACAGCACTCATTCACACGGAGACATGCTGAATGTGGCTGTTGTCACGTTTATTTCTGCTGTGTGATAGGCTGTTAGATTAATCCATATCAAGTAAAAATGTCCAAAGCTTATCGACATAAATTTTATAGCAATCTCGATATGATATCATTTATTGCCCAGCCCTATTATGAAGTTATACGATAACTTTGTGACAAACTGTCCAAGATTTGAATCAATATTGACTTCAATCCATTCTCTCCAGCATAGCTCAACATTAGGGTGAGTATAGGCTAAATTATGTCAGAATTTAAATTTTTGGATGAACTGTTACCAGTAGAACGCACAAATATCAAGCTTTTCTCATACTGCAATGATTAACCACTTCTGTGTTCCTGTCACAGGTTGTTGACATGCTGACCATCCAGTACCCAAATCTTTCACTGAGGATTCGACCACCAACAACGCCCCATGAGCGATTGAAGAGCACCCTAAATGTACTAGCACCTCTTTCTGTCCACCAGTGGAAGTTTTTTGCTCACTTCAAAATGTACTTTTAATTTTCCCAAAAACGATTTATACGTAGCACACCAGCAGGAGAAGTGGACGAGTAAAACACTAGAATCTACAGCCACAGCGATAAACAACATCTGCCATCTACAAACCTGAAGACACACATACAGAAAACTGAGCACCCCAGCAATCATTGATTGACAGGGATTTTCAATGAAATACTGTGTGATTCTGAAGGCTGAACCAGTTCAACGACAGGTTGTTTGTAACGAAACATTACTTTTATATGGTGATTAATAGCTTTGCGACTCCACGCTGTATGTACTGCACATCTGCCACTTTATTCATAGCTCGATGTGGCCTCTTAACAGCGTCTCTAGATTGTTCGGGTCTGTGTGCTCATCCATTTAATGGGCTGAGTCCATTATATCGCCCATCCTTAATTCAGTCCATTAGTCCAATCACAGGCAAACTTGCTGATCTTTTTGAGTGCAATTATAAAGGAACTGGACGCAAATTATTTTTAGATAGCTTTCTGCATACAACAAACCTGCGTTGTTCCGTACTTATTTTATTTTCATTTATTAAACCTGTTCATGAAATGTTACAAATCTGACTTCCTTGTGTTTTGGGTTACGTCATTAGAACCTTTCTGTGCTTGATGTATATTTACACTTCATTACAGCATCAACTGCATGTCTAGATTGATTTCAGATGTGTCGTCAGTCTTACTTGCTTCATTTCTGTTTCAGTTGATTATATCTTTTGTGCCTCACAATATCTGGTACTTTGGCCAGTTCACAGGGAATTATGGGTAAAGAAATTAGAAGTAATTTTGCACAAGTGCATACTGTCAGCTTAATATCCAATGCTTTGTTGCACAAACATGTCTCTCGCTTGCAAGAATAGCTTTCTCTTCCTGAATGTGTTCCACGGCGTTTTATCTATGCATGAAACTTCTTATGTTGTGAATGACTTTTCCTTTGTGGTACTGGTTTATAAATTTCTAGGTTGTTCATGTCAGTTATTTAAGCATTAAAACGTAGCGCTAGAATTGTTGGTTTACTACAACCTTGAGCAATGTAAGAATATGTGTGACCTTTGAAGGTTCTTTAAAATGTGTTTTTCCATTTTTGTAAGCCCTGAGTCCACTGAAGTGCGGGCCACTGCTGAAACCAGACAGCTGTGAATAGAAAAGTCTGCTGTAGTGTGAAATGGATTGCAGCTCAAGGTTGTGAGATCTGCATCTACAGTTCTTAAGTGCTGCACACTGAGTCTTTAATAGTCCTTACAGCTAAAATAAACTTCATTTTCCCCATATTTCATGTCTGGAGTATGTTTGTTTATATTAGGGCATGGATACATGTGGGTCAGTCCATCTCATGTGGTCCAAAAATTGTGAAGTTGATTGCTTGACCATTTTTATTTTACTTTGTTTAACCACCGTGTCCATTTTTGTGTCATGGCGATATGAATATTGGTTGTATGGATGTTTGCGGAAACTTCTATATCTCGGCTCTAACTAAAATTTGCTGTCATGACACCGTGGTTATTAGTAAAATTAAAAATGTTCATGCAACCTCCAAAGATGGATTTTTAAATATTAAGCTTTATAATGGACTTTATCAGGGTTTTCACGCTTTTTGAACAATGAGTTATTTTTCCAGTTGTTTGTATTTCAAATATATTTACTATATATATATATATACACACATGTGTTTGTGTGTGATTTTATTACTCTTAGAGCAAATTCTATATAACAATATTTTAGAGTTGAGCAGACCAAAGAAAAATATTTTCACTATAGAAATTTCCATTACATTTTAAGATTTTATTAATTTCTATCCCTTTTCCAGGTCTGGAAAGAACAGGAACAATTTAGTTCCTTTCTATTTGTAATATTATGTTTATTATCTTAAATTATTTACCTTAGTTCAACTGCACCAACCAATAATCCACAGTAGTGTTATTTTAGAATTATTTATTTTGTTGAATTGGCTTTCGATTTAGAATTTTCATTTAAATTTTAGTTTCAGTAATGAGATATCGTCATTTTTACTTTTTTTCTAAATCTATTTAGTTTTCATTTTTATCTGAGTTTTAGTCATTTTAGCATTTCAAATTAAGCAATTTGAATGCTTTTAAGTATTGCAATTAGCAATTTCAGTTAATTGCCAACTTTAAGTTTAAATCTAATTTTTGTTTTTGTATTTTAATAGTTATTTTATTTCAGCTTTATTTCAATTAACAAACATTGTTTTAGTTAATAACACCACTGATCCACATCTCCATTCTATGCTGCTACTGTATATTTTTAAATTATGACTCACTTTCCACATGACTGATCTAAAACGTTTTAGCTTCTGAACTCTTAATAATGCATCACATGAATCATTATATAAAGGCACATTTCATAAGGACTGAACAGAATCAGGATGAGAGTCAAACACAATCAGGTTGCCATTAAGCATTTAATAGATATAAACAACATCATTTAACATCTGTTTATTCATGTTAAATCCATTCTATGACCTTTGCTCTGTACATACAGGTGCATCCACAGTAAAGGGACGACAGATGCATGTGAATGCTGGTCAATTAACAAACATTGTTTTAGTTAATAACACCACTGATCCACATCTCCATTCTATGCTGCTACTGTATATTTTTAAATTATGACTCACTTTCCACATGACTGATCTAAAACGTTTTAGCTTCTGAACTCTTAATAATGCATCACATGAATCATTATATAAATGCACATTTCATAAGGACTGAACAGAATCAGGATGAGAGTCAAACACAATCAGGTTGCCATTAAGCATTTAATAGATATAAACAACATCATTTAACATCTGTTTATTCATGTTAAATCCATTCTATGACCTTTGCTCTGTACATACAGGTGCATCCACAGTAAAGGGACGACAGATGCATGTGAATGCTGGGATGCTGATGACTGCAGTGACGGTCCTGATGGGGATCAACTGTAAACTGTATGTGACATCAGAGGAGATATGATGCTATGTGCGTTTGGTCTTGGCCAGCATTCAGCCATGCACTCTCCCGTGCTCTTTATACCACATATAATCCATTTACACCTTAAAGCTCAAGTCAAACTACTACACACCATCCTGACGGCATGCACCTCTCCCACTTTTAGCAGGATTTTTTACCAATTGCTGCCAAATAAAAGCAGCCATATTGCCCAGGATGAGATGGAACTCCTTACATGTCACAGGGTGATCCTCTATATCTCACACAAAACATTTTCCCTGTATTTCATGTAAGGCATGCAAATGAAAGGAAAATATTCGAAATCTACACATTTTCAGATCAATTGCACTGAAAATTTGCTGAAACTTTACTCACTCTCAGGCTATCCAAGATGTAGAGGAGTTTGTTTCTTCATCTGAACAGATTTGGAGAAATGTAGCATCACATCACTTGCTCACTATTAGATCCTCTGCAGTGAATGGGTGCCGTCAGAATGAGAGTCCAAACAGCTGATAAAAACATCACAATAATCCACAAGTAATCCACACCACTCCAGTCCATCAGTTACTGTCTTGTGAAGTGAAAAGCTACACATTTCTAAGAAACAAATCCATCATTAGTCAGTGCTATAACTTGAAACTGTCACGTCTGGCCAAAATACCATAATCCAAAAGAACACTTTCTCCAGTGGAAAAGGTCCATCTCCTGTTGTCCGCTCTCATCAAAATCCACCAACATATTCATTTAGAACTGTTTTTGCTTGTAAACGGTGCTTGATCTGTGCATATTTCTCTCCTGATTCAGACAAGATGACTTTTTCACTGGAGAAAGCAACATTATGGATTATGGCCTCAAATTTTAGCCGCAAGCAGTGGTTAGAAGTTAAAAAAGTCTTAATTATGGATTTTGTTTCTTACAAACACACAGCTTTTCACTTCACAAGACATTAATTGATAGACTGGAGTCGTGGGAATTATTGTGGTGTTTTTATCAGCTGTTTGGACTCTCATTCTGACGGCACCCATTCACTGCAGAGGACCCATTGGTGAGCAAGTGATGTAATGCTAAATTTCTGATGAACATATACATCATCTACATCTTGGATGGCCTAAAGGGAGAGTACATTTTCAGCAAATATTAATATGTGGTTGAACCATTTCTTTAATTTCACTGCTGCTGTTTATTTTCGGTCAGTTTTGTGTAATGATCAAGCTGACGTTCTCAACTCGCATTCAGAATGAAGTAAAGCATCACGGATGTTTCTCAGTCCACTTCACTAAGTTATAAACACATCGATGTCTTTGCACGTACATGCCGAGTCTCTGACTAGTCCGATTGTCTGAGGGGAGTCTCACCATAACTCAATCAAGCATTCACGGCTGATGGAGATGGTTTAATGCACCCTTGTAAAAATATCCAAAGGGTTGAGTTCCTGAAACCTGCCATGTTTTAAATACACTATAGCACACAACACATACTACGCTTGAAGTTCCTCAAGTGATATGAAGAAATACTGCTGCTAGAATTGTGACACCGCAAGGCAAATTATATTTGATAGAAAATTATTTTTTTTATACTGCATTTAGTCCTTTTAAATCCGTTTGATTCGAACTAGAAGCTATAACCCTGCTGAATCATATTTGAAGGTTTAAATCCATTAAAATGTTGCTTGTGGACACAAAACTGGTAAGATCAAGTGGTTAAACGCAAACAAATAAATATAGATTTTACAAAAGGAATAAAAACCAATGTCCTATGTACAACTAATTTTCTGCAGCATTCAGATCGCAAAAAAGTCTTCTCCTGGTCATCAAACTAATGACAGAGGAGAAAACGAATCACATTGCATTGCTCTACAAGCTTTCATTCATCAAAAAGCTTTTGACACCCAGTGATGGTGTGATGTAATTGAGTGTGAGTGAGGATGAGGGATTATGAATGTAGTGCCCACGCCGTCCGTTACCCTTCCCTCCAAACCGACTCTCCCACTCGCCTCAACTTCTAGTGAGGGTTTGTTCCCCCAGAGCTAGGGGGCGCTGTGCCCCCTCCACCCTCCCTCTGTCCATGGTCTCTTCTCCCGTGTCCCAGAATGCAGTGCGCGCTTCCGCAGCCTTCCTCGTCATCCCCCTCGCTTTCCGAGGAAGACTCGCCGAACTGTCGAGGCTTCTCATAAATACAGCAACCTGAACACATCAAAGCGATTTTAGAAGAACGTGGCGGCGGAAAAAAACTAATAAGCTGAGGACGTTCTATTTAAAGAAACGAAGCATTCAACAGGCCGCTTTGAGCAGACGCAGGTCATTTAAAACCAGCTATTTAAAATCTGGCCCAGATGCAGAGCTGTCCTGCACAGTTTTCAAGTATGAAGCAGATTCTCATTTTACATAAGAAATCCTCGATGAATATCCAAACTGAATGACCATCCATAATGGATTCAGAGCTACACTAACAAAACAAGCCTCACACTTTGAAGACCTCCGGCCCAGATGCCCATTCACTGCAGAGGACCCATTGGTGAGCAAGTGATGTAATGCTAAATTTCTGATGAACATATACATCATCTACATCTTGGATGGCCTAAAGGGAGAGTACATTTTCAGCAAATATTAATATGTGGTTGAACCATTTCTTTAATTTCACTGCTGCTGTTTATTTTCGGTCAGTTTTGTGTAATGATCAAGCTGACGTTCTCAACTCGCATTCAGAATGAAGTAAAGCATCACGGATGTTTCTCAGTCCACTTCACTAAGTTATAAACACATCGATGTCTTTGCACGTACATGCCGAGTCTCTGACTAGTCCGATTGTCTGAGGGGAGTCTCACCATAACTCAATCAAGCATTCACGGCTGATGGAGATGGTTTAATGCACCCTTGTAAAAATATCCAAAGGGTTGAGTTCCTGAACCTTGTCACGTTTTAAATTCACTATAGCACACAACACATATTACGCTTGAAGTTCCTCAAGTGATATGAAGAAATACTGCTGCTAGAATTGTGACACCGCAAGGCAAATTATATTTGATATAATATTCCTTTTTTATACTGCATTTATTCCTTTTAAATCCACTTGATTCGAACTAGAAGCTATAACCCTCCTGAATCATATTTTAAGGTTATTGTTAATATTGTTTGTGGACAAAACTGATAAGATCAAGTTGTTAAACGCAAACAAATAAATATGGATTTAACAAAAGAAATAAAAACCAATGTCCTATGTACAACTAATTTTCTGCAGCATTCAGATCGCAAAAAAGTCTTCTCCTGGTCATCAAACTAATGACAGAGGAGAAAACGAATCACATTGCATTGCTCTACAAGCTTTCATTCATCAAAAAGCTTTTGACACCCAGTGATGGTGTGATGTAATTGAGTGTGAGTGAGGATGAGGGATTATGAATGTAGTGCCCACGCCGTCCGTTACCCTTCCCTCCAAACCGACTCTCCCACTCGCCTCAACTTCTAGTGAGGGTTTGTTCCCCCAGAGCTAGGGGGCGCTGTGCCCCCTCCACCCTCCCTCTGTCCATGGTCTCTTCTCCCGTGTCCCAGAATGCAGTGCGCGCTTCCGCAGCCTTCCTCGTCATCCCCCTCGCTTTCCGAGGAAGACTCGCCGAACTGTCGAGGCTTCTCATAAATACAGCAACCTGAACACATCAAAGCGATTTTAGAAGAACGTGGCGGCGGAAAAAAACTAATAAGCTGAGGACGTTCTATTTAAAGAAACGAAGCATTCAACAGGCCGCTTTGAGCAGACGCAGGTCATTTAAAACCAGCTATTTAAAATCTGGCCCAGATGCAGAGCTGTCCTGCACAGTTTTCAAGTATGAAGCAGATTCTCATTTTACATAAGAAATCCTCGATGAATATCCAAACTGAATGACCATCCATAATGGATTCAGAGCTACACTAACAAAACAAGCCTCACACTTTGAAGACCTCCGGCCCAGATGCTCATTGTCCACCGTGTCACTGGACCACTCCACTTTCTTCTCCGTCTTCCTTTTCCTGAGCTTGATGGTCAGGCTTCTGCCCTCCTGAAAGCACACAAAACCAGGCCATCATATGGAGAATATCACTTGCATTATTAAATGTTATTACAGATATGAGTAACCATTAATAGTTAGACGATGATGATGATGACAATGACAGCTACATTTTTCACATCAACCATTGTTTTGGCTTTGTGTTACTACTGTAAAACCACAATGAATTAATAATTTAATCATTTATAATAATTTATGCATTTAGCAGACGCTTTTATCCAAAGAGACTTACAGTGCATTCAGGCTATACATTTTTTACCAGTATTAAATCAGAACATGGGATCTTACTACGTACTGTACTACGGTTACACCAAAATCTGCTAGACATACAGACAGTACACCATAGCAATATCTACCATTCTTTAAATTACTGTAAAATACCATGCATGATGGTATATGAATATGGTAATCTTTTAATATTACGGTATCACTATTTTGTCACACCATTTTGGTATTTTTCATTACAAATTTGAAAAATAATAAACTTTAAATAAAAATAGACTTATAAATAAAACATTAT
>NW_015650012.1:399584-407699 GCF_001515625.1 Sinocyclocheilus rhinocerous | reverse complement strand
ATATTATGTCTAATATAGTTTTTATTCATTTTAGTTTTTTGTACATCAAGCTAAACGAAAATGTTTGCATGCAAATGAGAAAAGTTGCCTTGGCAACCAGCTGAAATACGTTTAATTATTTTAGTTAACGGTTATTTTATTTTTAAGTAACGAAAATGTTTATTTTTAAGGTTTTAGCTTTAGTTAACTGTAATAACTAGTACTATCCCATGCACTTTTTGTGCTGTAAGTGTTATAAAAGTGTTTGTGTTTAAGTGCTGTAAAAAGCTTTCACAGTTTAATTTATTTTTTTTACGGCAGTAACAATAACAGTTGTAGTAACTAACATGAAAATAGCGGTTACCAGGTAAATATCTCTAAGGGGAAATTTTCAGGTGGATTTCTGTTGTGATGTGGGTTAACTTGTGATCATAACACACTGCCAAACCAGTTGAGAACACAATCCCTGATGAACATGTTGCTTACTAAACAGGCCTTGTGCTGGTATCTAGTCAGTCTATTTAAACTACTCGATATGCTAACTACAAAACGATTAACGTTAGTTAATCGCAAGAGCCTTCGGGCTGCGGGCTCTCAGTTCTTGTACCTGAATGATTCGGGGTAGATGTGGTTAGTGATGGTGTCTACAGTAAGTAGGGCAGAGTACCTGCTGGGGTGGAGGCGGTGTGCCCGTCTGAACGGTCTCCGTTATCGTCTCACTCGACGTACCTTGTACCTCCGCCATAGCGCTGATGAATCCCGAATAAACCTTCACAGCGGCGCTCGGTCGCCTTAAATCGACGAAAGTCTGCTCTCCGTTTAAAAGATATTAAAAAACGACGACTTCAGCTCTCGGCTGGCGCGTCAGAATGTCGAGCTGGACGCAATATGAATCAGAGACGAATGCATGAGATGAATTTGCGCCAGTCTAATAACTCCTCGGAAGGACGCATTTACGGACGGACCGGTTCCCGAAGTTGACTGTGTTTCAAAAAAAGTGAGCTGACTACCTAGACAGGATTTTCAGACAATATAGTTGCTTGGAGTCAGTTCAGCTGAATTGTATTTCTAAATATGCTGTGTTGAATCAAAAAACACCAAAAAATGCAACGATCTTGGAACGCGCAACGCACCATTGATGCTCACTAATGCTGTCTATATAGGCAGCTCGTTAGCTCTTGAGACGCAGCCGCTGAGTGTTCCTTTAAAAACTATCCGATAGGAAACAGCGGACGCTACGAGAACTTGTATAGCGAGAAGGAAGTATAATCCAGTGTAATTTAACTTTGATTGTTTGCAGCTTTTTTTATTAGTCACTCGTCTGCGTATTTTATCAAAACATTTTAAGTCATATGGAATTTTAGACCTAAAAATATTAGTGGGAAAAACCACTGCCGTATCCGCAATATGTCTGCGCCCCTGTGACAGCACACACTGAGTGAAGGTACGTTCCTTTTAGACCTTTTATTTGTCATTTTCATATGCAGCATTTCTCTGTTCATACTATTAGATGTGTATACTATAAAAGATGTATGTCATGAAGTTGCAGAATGCATATATTCATAATATTTTTTTAAAACACGAACCTTCATTGCCAAACACATTTGACCCTGTATTTGCATGCGTTTCTTATTTTATGTATTGTTTTGTTATACCATTGTACTACTCAATGATTACCATATTCATGTTCTATTACATTTACATGATACTCCAAGCAGTGTTATTTTCTTATTATTTATATGCTATAATAGTATTTATTTATATTTTGAATTGGCTCTCATTTTTTTTAAATTAAATTATTTATTTAACTAAGTTTTAGTCATTTCATTATGTGCTTTTGTCATTTTTATTTGTTTATTTTTAATGTCAATATAACTTTTAATTTTTATTTAATTAGATTTTAGGTTTTAGTATTGTAAGTAGTTACCAAAACTTATTTGAATAGTAGCCAGCTTTTTTAGTTTACATTTTTTCAACTGATATTTATAAAAACACTTTTTAAATATTTCTATGTAAGTTTCTATAGATATATATGTATATATATATTTTATTTTTAGTACTTAATTACTTATTTCAGTTATTTGCCATTTCTATTTTTTAATGTGTAAGTTTCATAATACCTTTAGGTTTTAGTAACAAAAAATACCATGGTGCAATGTCTAAAAAAAAGTTTAACATTTTTGTTTTGTTTCTTTACTAAAATTTTCAAATGTAATGCACAAATTAAATAATTACAAAAAAAAAAAAAAGGTTGATCACATTTAGTTTAAAAGACAAATTGTTGTTCATCTTTTCACATTAGTTTCAGTCTGAAAGGCTCCAGATTTCAGGACATGTGGATGGCAGTGCATGTGGCGTCACCCAGAATCTGGAGCAGAGGTCTTCAGAAGGCCTGGAGCACATGGGGATGCAGGCTCTGCTCTCAAAGCTCATCTAACACACAGCCTTCACATCATCCCAGGACACAAGCAGAGAAAGCCAAACGCAGACAAGCGCGGGAGAAGGCCATACTCAGTAGTGTGGGTTATACATATCAAAATGCATGTGTCATTTGGTTTAAAGCCATAAAGCCTTAACACGACTTTAACCCTTGCAGCATGTTAATGATCCTGGACTGAGCTGGTCAGATAAAGAGAAAATAACATACACTGCTGCACTCGTACCTGGAGAGAAGAAAGGTAACAGAATGCTTTTCCTCTTCCTGTTTTGTCATGCGTTACTGTTCTTTGATGCTCTGGATTTTTCATAGTGTCTGACTAATGCAGTTATTATAGATGTCTGTTGCTATCTCTGTATTCCCATGTCTTCAAAACGTCCTCTCTTTTAGACACCACTCTGCCCTTCCCACAATCCTACAGCCCAGAATATGTGGAGTTTGGCTGGTATCAGTGGTGGGAGAAACAGGGATTCTTCAGTCCTGAGCAGCATGTGAGGGAGCAGTTACCTTTTCCATGACATTCTAATTTGAGATGCACCTGTATGTGTGTGTGTGTGTGTGTGTACTGTATATATATATATAGTCTCTATCCTACATTTTTGTCTTCCTCAATGTTAATCCAAAAAATGTCAATTTCCTCATGACTTTAAAATCTGAAGTACACAATATATGTTAAAACAAATAAATAAATGAATTAATATAGAAACCATTGTTCAAAAGTTTAGCTTCTGTAAGATAAAAAAAAAAAATTTTATTCAGCAAGGATGCATTAAATTGATTCAAAGTGACAGTAAAGACATTTATAATGTTACAAAAGATTTCTGTTTTAAAATAAATGCTGTTCTTTTGAACTTTCTATTCATCAAAGAATCCGGGAACAAATATCACGGTTTCCACAAAAATGTGAAACAGCATTAATTTCAGCATTTCAGCATTAATAATAATAATCAGAAAAATTTCTTGAACAGATCAGCATATTAGAATGATTTCTGAAGGATCATGTGACACTGAAGACTGAAGTAATGATGCTGAAAATTCAGCTTTGCATCACAGCAATAAATGACATTTTATAATATATACTTAAACAGAAAAGAGTTATTTTAAATTGCATAAAAATCTTACTGACACAAGTAGTGAAACAGTAGCGCAAGTAGATTAATAATTATTTAACCATGTTTTGTTTTTGTTTTTTTAATCTTCTTCCTCAGAGTAAACAGCCCCATGCAGTTGATAAATATTTCTCCTTATGTATTCCACCGCCGAATGTGACCGGCACTTTACATCTCGGACATGCGCTGACAGTGGCTATAGAAGATGCTTTGGCTCGCTGGTACCATTTTAATGAACTCTTTGATTATTACTCTGTAACATAACATGCCTCAGCAATACATATATAAAATATCTTTATAAATGGACTCTTAATCCAAGATGATCAGACCATTTCATCAGATCATTTTATACAGGCGCCGGATGCAGGGCTACAAGGTGCTGTGGCTTCCTGGCTGCGATCATGCTGGGATTGCAACACAGGTATCCCATCTCCTCATCTGTTAAATAGTAAAAAGGATGCTTAGGTGTCCGTTTGTATGAATATTAGCTGTTCAGAATGATCTCTGATGTGTCCGTGTGTGTTAGTCGGTGGTTGAGAGGAAGCTGATGAGGGAGCAGGGGAAGTGCAGACAGGACTACAGTAGAGAGGAGTTCCTCAAACAGGTCTGGAGATGGAAAAATCAGTAAGTCTCTGTCTGTCTGTCTGTCTTTGCTGTCCTTCTTTTGTCCTTACATTCAGATCCTTGAAGTGGTTTAGGGCTTGTGTATGCTACTAGTGCATCTATTGTATTATTATATGTCCAAATGGTAACTAAGGACTGCTTTCTTTTTTAATTCAACTCAACTTTTTTTTCAGAAAGGGGGATGAGATTTATTATCAGCTGAGAAAACTAGGTGCATCTCTTGACTGGAGCAGAGCCTGTTTTACGATGGATCCGGTAATGAAAAGTTATTCTCAGTTTTCTCAAGGGCTTGGTGTGGAATAGCATTCTTCTATGATATCCATACTGTTCCTGCAGTATGCAGTCTGTGTATACTATGCACAGTATGCATTTTGTCTCTAAGAATAGGATATCTAATTAATGTATCCCACAATGCAATTCACCTCAACCTGACCATCCATTCTCTTGTGAAAAAAGTATACTTTAACATACATTTTTTTTAAATGCCCCAATTGTGCCATTTTTAAAGTTCCTAATATTGTTTTGGGAGTCTCCTACAATAGGTTTACATGCATGCAAGGTCAAAAAACGCTTTCGTTTTCTCAAAATATGCATTTAATATCACCTCATTTTTCAACGATTCGTTCGAAGCAGTTCTAAGATTCAGTCTCTCTAAACCCCTCCTTTCCATGAGCCGCCTCTGCTCTGATTGGTCAGATGGCCCAGTCTGTTGTGATTGGTCTACCGCGTACAGCACATTGCCATAGTTCCGTATTTGGAACACTCGATACAAAATATAAGCATCTATTATTTATCATACTTACCGGTTGATATTCAGAGGAGCAATCTGGTCCAAATAAACTGGGTACTGAGCCATTTTTCAAGAGCAAGTGTTTTTGAAAATAAAAAGAAATTTACTTTCACAGCGTAGGACACAAGAGTCTTCTCGACATGAACAAGCTGCAGTGCTTGTGGGCGGGGTCAAGTTGTTCGCGGTCGGCAAATGTAGAACATAGACGGGCATTATGCAAATGTGTTACCCAGTGACGAGTAGCTGTCACAGAAGTGGAATTTGAATTACTGACGACTTGTTTAGGCTGTTCAGAGTCGATTCTTTATTTTGGGAGACAATAACGTTATTTATCGTGCACTTTCGGCTTTATAACTTTGCAGATCGTTTACATTCACATAAAGCTACATTACACACTGCATGAAAAGCAATATTCGAAATGGCATAATAGGGGCACTTTAAAAGGGCACTTACTATGTAAATAATTCACTTTACATTCAGTTCATATTTATACATATACATACTTATTTGTTTAATGTTTTTGGACATGTAATTACGTGTTATTTTCATTTGAATTTGCAAATGTGTTATTTTCAAATGAAAATTCATGTTATAATGTATATTTAATGCAATTAGCTGAAATTTAGAGTGCTTTGTTGATCCACTTAATATGTAATTTTATAATACTTCTTTTGTACTTGAAATAGGATTAAAGTGTAATGGTAAACCAAAATTTACATTAAATGTCATTTGTATTGAAACTTGTATGTTGTGTATTTTTAGATATATTTGTAATTACACAATTGTAATGATGAAGTTGCAATTTAGTGCAAATATATTAGAAAAACACACTAAAGTGCTTTACATGTGCATTAGTATGTTAGTCAGTAACAATAAGTGTACTTTTTAAAGCATGACAAAAGATTATTACAAAATATAACAATTTAAAATGTGCTTCAAAGTAAAACATTTAATTTGACATTATTAAGGTTAACTTAAGCGTGTTAAGAAACCTAATCATGGAGCTTTGCTTTCTTTAAGTTCACTCAAGTGGCCTTTTATTTCAGTAATATTATATTATCTGCAATTACAGTTTTTTAAAAACATACTTTCAGGATTTGAAGTACGCTACAAGTGCACATTCAATAAAATTAAGCACTTTTCCCCCCACTTTTTCCACAAGGATTTCCATTATGGAACTGGAACTAATATCAACAATTTTTCGTGACTCAGGAGACCTTTTTTTTTTTTTTTTTTCAAAATCTGTTTTAAACATGCATTGTTTTTTCTTGTTTTCTTGTTTTGTATGTTTTTCTGTAGGGTTTCAGCATTGCTGTGACAGAGGCCTTTATCAGGCTGTGTGACTCCGGGCTCATCTATCGCTCTGAAGGTCTGGTCAACTGGAGCTGTGCGTTAGAGTCAGCCATCTCGGATATAGAGGTACATCACTGAGCCGCTCCATGTCTAACAACCTACAGATGACACTGTATATGACACACTGGCCACACATTTCTTGCAGACTAACTCATGATTTGATGTGTTCAGGTGGACTCAAAGGAGCTGTCTGGCAGGACTCTTCTGTCTGTTCCTGGCTATGAGCAGAAAGTGGAGTTTGGGATCATGGTTACATTTGCATATCCACTGGAGGGACAGCGTGAGTGGACTTTTTCAGTTTGCTCTATTTCTCCAGATGTTATCTTACCCATTTGGTTCTAAGCTGTGAATTTTTTTTTTTTTTTAGAAGGAGAAGTTGCAGTTTCAACCACTCGTCCAGAGACGATGCTGGGAGACGTTGCCATTGCTGTTCATCCCGATGACCCTCGATATAAAGTAAAGACATTGGTTTTCGAATGGATTGTTTGTTGTCTACTCTGTGCTTACGACAGGACTTTACATGAATGTACTTGTGTTCAAATAGGATATTACTGTACTACTCATACTACATTTGATGAATGTAGTATGCAGTAGGCAGTATGTCTACAATGCTAAAGTGACTTAGATGACTGAATATTTTTAGGTTACAACCAGAGCACTTTTCTAGCACATATTCATTCTTTTCTCATCAGGATCTTCATGGCAAACACTGCAGGCATCCATTCACAGAGCGCTTATTACCCATTGTCACTGACTCTATGGTGGATATGGCATTTGGCACAGGTATTTTATTCATTTGTGCATGATGAATTTTGTCTGTTGGAAATAACTGTATCTTTTATTGTAAAAGATGTTAAATTACAATTAGTGCACTTTTACACTGCAAGCCAATGTTCCAATTTGTTTTTCTTTTTGTGAGGCTGTTCATATGAACTTGTCACACTGGTCTAAACTTGTGATCCTATATTTGTATTTTATATATATATATATATAAGGGTGATTTTTGATGACAGCACTGCTCAGTGCATTTGTTGGCTGTGTCTTACAAGTTGTTGTTGAAAGGAAAAATAACTTCCTTGTTTACAACCCTGTTTCAGTCTCTTTCAACATAAAAGTCTTTACTGCTGACTCACTCTTAAAAAAAGCCTCTTGTCGTGGAATAATGTAACTAAAATCCCCATCACGAACACACACACCGTTTCTCAATACTAAATACTATTATTAAATACTACTAATATTTATATAAAATATTATGTATTGAACAATAATATTTAATAAACAACAACAACAGGCATCATAAAAGTTGCTAGACAATTCAGTCAAAAGTACAAAGGCAGCGCTCTGATATACAGCATTAAAGGTATATAAAATATAACGTGTTGAGATTTTGCCCTCAGCCAAAACTATTTGCACTGGAACAAATAATAGATTAATGAGACCAAAGACTGCCCGTGAGATTTACACAAAATGAATTATATCTCATGTTTAACCACTATAGAGACATCAGAGCCAGTGGCAAATTCCAGAAGATCTGGCCGAGGTGAGGCTGCTCTCGGCGGGTTCATGAGCGCTAAACGGCCGCTGATGCCCTCACATTTCCGAAAACGTTGAAGCAAATTTTCAAATAGACATTATCTTTATTAACAAACCGCATATTTAAAGTCTAAACAAGTACATTCTCGCCTAAAAAACTCTTAAAACTACATTCCGTGAAACAAAACAGTATTATTTTTTAATTTCAGTGGATTTGGGCGCCCGCCATGACACTAGCTATGAGAAGTACGGGAAGCAGAGTGATACAAACGGTGAAAGGGCGTTCCTGT
>NW_015650012.1:383645-399502 GCF_001515625.1 Sinocyclocheilus rhinocerous | reverse complement strand
AAACATGGTTACTACACTTTTACTACAATAAAACCATGGTTAATTTTCGTAAGGGTATTAACAAACAGCATATTTAAAGTCTAAATAAGTACATTATCACCTAAAAAAAACTCTTAAAACTACATTCCGTGACACAAAAACAGTATTGTTTTTAAAATTATAGTGGATTTGGGCGTCCGCCATGACAATCGCTGTGAGAAATACCAAAAGCGGAGTGATTATACAAACGGTGAAAGGGTTGGAGTTCCGTTATCACTCAACTATCGCACTCCTCTCAGCCAATCAGATTTGAGGACCAGAAAGAACTGTTGTATAAATATATATGTGACCATGGACCACAAAACCTATTGCCAAAAATATGTATTGCTAAAGTTCTTAGCAATGCATATTTTTGTATGTATGTATGTATGTATGTGTATATATATATATATATATATATATATATAGAATATAAATTATTTAATATATAAAATATACTTTTCTTTGTCACTTAACAAGCATGGTTTAATGACCACTGAGTTAATATAATATTGATGTATAAATTGGACAAAGTTTGACCTTACGTTCACATTGCCTTATCCACATGCCTTATCATGCATCACATTTATTAATGTTCAGCAAATTTTCACAGGCAAAATCCAGTCATTTCAATTGGAATTCATGATCAGGAATTTTGTGTAAGGGCGAAATAGATTTCAAGAGATTTCTCACTGATTTAAAGTTGGTCATATAAATTTGCAGAAAGCTTTAAAGTGCCAGAGTGAAGGTTAAAGTGACTTCTGTGTGAGCTGTGCTTCATACATTGCCACATTATTGACAATAGGCAGTGAAAATTTTTTGCCTGTGAAATTTGTGACTGCACCTTTAGTCTCAGCTCCTGTCTTTCAACTTTGCCTTCATAGGTGCTGTTAAAGTGACACCAGCTCATGACCACACTGACTTCCTGCTCTCTCAGAGACATTCACTCCCAAGCCTCACTGTGATTGGAGGAGATGGGATCATGACCTCAGACTGCGGCCAGTGGCTAGAGGTACAGAGATCATTTTACAATTTACTTTTTTTAAATTTAAAATTATAGTGGATTTGGGCGTCCGCCATGACAATCGCTGTGAGAAATACCAAAAGCGGAGTGATTATACAAACGGTGAAAGGGTTGGAGTTCCGTTATCACTCAACTATCGCACTCCTCTCAGCCAATCAGATTTGAGGACCAGAAAGAACTGTTGTATAAATATATATGTGACCATGGACCACAAAACCTATTGCCAAAAATATGTATTGCTAAAGTTCTTAGCAATGCATATTTTTGGAAATTGAGATTTATGCATCATCTGAAAGCTGAATAAATAAGCTTTGCATTGATGTATGGTTTGTTAGGATAGGACAATATTTAGCCGAGATACAACTATTTGAAAATCTGGAATCTGAGGGTGCAAAAAAAAATCAAAATTTTGAGAAAATCGCCTTTAAAGTTGTCCAAATGAAGTTCTTAGCAATGCATATTACTAATCAAAAATTAAGTTTTGATATATTCACGGTAGGAAATTTACAAAATATCTTCATGGAACATGATCTTTACTTAATATCCTAATGATTTTTGGCATAAAAGAAAAATCTATAATTTTGACCCATACAATATATTTTTGGCTATTGCTACAAATATACCCCAGCGAAACAGAACTGTTTTTTAGAGTAATTTGTTTGTGAATCATGCTCAACTGGTTGCACTGTATGTTTTTGATTCACTAAAACGAACCATTCACAAGAGTCAAATGTGTGTGAATTAGGTTACACTGGTTGCGCAGTGTGTTTGATTTCTTAAAAATAACTATTCATAGAATAGGAGTCATTTGTTATTGACTTAAGCTACACTGGTTGTACTGTATGCTTTTGATTCACTAAAAAGAACTGTTCATGAGAGTCAAACGTGTGAATCAGACGACACTGGTTGCGCTGTATATTTTTGATTCACTTAAAAATAATTATTCATAAGATTTGTTTGTGAATCAGGCCGCACTGTTTGGACTGAATGTGTTTGATTCACTAAAAAGAACCGTTCATAAGAATAATTTGCTTCAGAATCAGGCTGCACTGGTTGGACACAGTACTATACAGTCTTTTCATTGCTTTACATTCAATACAGAAGGTAAACTCAGGTACAGTATGATTTCTTTTGCTCTGGTGCTGAAGATTGACCAGCGGTGGCGTAGATTCAGCATCAGGGAGGTGTTTACAAGCCTCTGCACATCTCTAACCCACATTCACAGCAGTGAGCAAGCTCAATGAATCACTGTGACATGCACAGTACAAAGAAGATGATAATGTAATGATTACACTAGTGTGCTTTTTATGTCCTGCTGCGGTGTGTAAAGAGACCTATGTATGTATGTATGTATGTGTATATATATATATATATATATATATATATAGAATATAAATTATTTAATATATAAAATATACTTTTCTTTGTCACTTAACAAGCATGGTTTAATGACCACTGAGTTAATATAATATTGATGTATAAATTGGACAAAGTTTGACCTTACGTTCACATTGCCTTATCCACATGCCTTATCATGCATCACATTTATTAATGTTCAGCAAATTTTCACAGGCAAAATCCAGTCATTTCAATTGGAATTCATGATCAGGAATTTTGTGTAAGGGCGAAATAGATTTCAAGAGATTTCTCACTGATTTAAAGTTGGTCATATAAATTTGCAGAAAGCTTTAAAGTGCCAGAGTGAAGGTTAAAGTGACTTCTGTGTGAGCTGTGCTTCATACATTGCCACATTATTGACAATAGGCAGTGAAAATTTTTTGCCTGTGAAATTTGTGACTGCACCTTTAAATCTCAGCTCCTGACTTTCAACTTTGCCTTCATAGGTGCTGTTAAAGTGACACCAGCTCATGACCACACTGACTTCCTGCTCTCTCAGAGACATTCACTCCCAAGCCTCACTGTGATTGGAGGAGATGGGATCATGACCTCAGACTGCGGCCAGTGGCTAGAGGTACAGAGATCATTTTACAATTTACTTTTTTTAAAGTTGTGTCCTCAATGGGTTTATTGCAATTATTACATAACCATTATTACATTATTGATCATGTGATTATTTGGGATGGCAGCAATTATTGTGCACTTTAGGATTTAGGTTCATTTTATCAAGGTTTAATCCGACTGCCAAAAGCTGTAAAAACCCATTAGATAAACTGATCTATTGTTAAAAGAAAATAATAATATCTATATTCTACATATAGGCAAAGACTTCTGGTATAAATTCAGTAATTATTTGGCATAAGTATTTGACTTATATGATATGTTGTTTCTTAATTCCCAACTTCTTTAATGATTGAAAATGAAAATGAGACTTGAGACTTTTTTCGAATGGTAGCAAAAATACAGTCCTTAATACTTAAGGCCTGTTTAAGAACAATAACTATATTAGTGTCCACACCAGTGGACGATAAAGTTTTGATTATTATAAGCGCACGCTGAAGTTTTGTTTTCTGTCGCTTTAAATGCTCAAGCTTTTTAAAGTCAGGTGGATTCCGATTGGCTGTCAATGTTTTTATCGTTCATCAGCTTGAAAAGTTTTTCTGAAAGTGATTCCAACGATATCTTTCCTCTGTTTCGTTATCATTATAGCTGTGGTGTGTATTTCCATATTCTCATAGGATAGAATTAAAATGATGATTAAAAATTAAAAATGTTCAGAATTGTAGCTATAGTTATAGTTATTTGTCCTTGGTGTGAACATCGATCTGTATTATTCACACAAAGAAACTCATTCAGTTTGAGTGTCAGGAAGCTCTGAGAAACATTTCTCAGTCTTCTAGCATGTTGGAAAGACTTTTTTATAAATGTCAAAGAAACTGCAGGCATCTAAATGTGTATATTACAGGGGTCAGTGAGATGTAGGAATATCTCGGGATTGTGAAACTTTCAGAGGGCCCTGAGATGAACATACTGAAGGTCTGTCTCAATGGAAAGACATTTATAAAGGTCAAAGCATCTGTACCGTAGGCCTCTACATATGCATTAGCAGTATGTATTACAGAAGGTCAGCGAGCTGTAGGAATATCTCAAGATCATGAAACTACAGAGAGCATGAAAGGGCTCCGAGATCAACTTATCCACATTCAGCCTCTTAAAATGGTGGGAAGTCTGGTCTAGAACGTTAAAGCATATATAATATGGTATCCAGGTCTAAAGCAACCCTACAAACTCAGCATGTTACCGAAATTCAGCCCAAAAGTCTAAATGTGCTTTCAGACCATTATTGAAAATGCTAACCAGTGGCCTGGTTAAAAACCACTTCAGAATTGGGAAAAAGGAGATGCATTATTAATTTTAATGCCTAGATCTCTGTGGGTTAAAATGCTGCATGCAAGTAAAGAAATTAGCATGTATTAGGTTGTATTAATATAATATAATATCCAAATATTATCACTCCTTTATCACTTCTCAGTCCTTTGTAGGGTCACTAGTAATATAATATAATATATCCAAATATTATCACTCCTTATCACTTCTCAGTCCTTTGTAGGGTCACTGGTATTATATTATATTATATTATATTATATTATATTAATTGTCCATTATATAATACTTGAGTGAATTTAGTTCCAAAAAGGACCAGTGTGAATGGAAAGTGATCCTTCTATTATTCAAGTCACTGTAAATTAAATGACAGTTAAATCATTAATTGCAGTAATATGGATTAGAATTAATTGCCAACAACAACTGAATGATCATGACAGCTCTAGTCTTAAGATCTCTACAGTATATAAGGAATCTATATAGAGGCTCTATATTTAAAAGAATGTTTCTATGGATATTCAGCATGTAGCGTTTCTGTCTCTATAGGGTGTTAAGCGGTTTGATGCCAGGGAACGAGTAATTACTGCGCTGATGGAGAGGAAGCTGTTCAGAGGAAAGAAGAAGCATCCCATGTCATTACCAATCTGCAGGTAAACCGATATAAACTGCTCCATAAGCAGTAAACCTTTCCTCATCCTCTTATTTTGAAAAGACTTACAGGCTGCTGAATTATCTGGCTATATCACGCTACGTTTTTGTGTACTGGGGTAGACCATTCCTTTCAAACATTTTTGTCATGTTCTTTCGACTAAAAAATACCAGTAGTCTTTGACCTTGATTTTATTCCTCCGACATAGTCGTTCTGGAGATGTCATTGAACCCTTGCTGAAGAAACAGTGGTTTGTGCGCTGTCAGGAAATGAGCAGAAAAGCAGTTCAAGTGAGTGAGCGTGTTTTAAATGTGTGGTTGCATCAGATAGAAATTGTGCTGATGTGTTAAACCACACAGTAACTCTGTCTTTCTCATAGTTATAATTAGGCACACAATTAAATCATATTTATATATTAATTATTGTTATATCACTCACAATGTTTTCAACATTGATAATAAATCAAAAATTGTAAAAATATTTCACAATATTACTGATTTTACTATTTGATCAAATAAATGCAGCCTTGGTGAATATAAGAGACTTCTTTAATAAACATTAATAAAAATCTTACCATCCCCAAACATTTGAATGGTAGAGCATATCAAACATACATGCACATTAACAGTAAATGGTTAAATTGACATAAAGCTGGTTTTGTTGACGTGTGTGTGTGTGTGTTTGTGTTATTAACTGTATCTGTCAAGATACCTCGAGCAACAGCAAATGTGGGGCTCATCAAGTGCTTTACTGGAAAACATATTCCTGTTACTGGTCAATGATAAACGGTTAAACGGTTGATTAACTGTTAATTTCATTATTCTGTTTAATGATTTTGTTAGTTGACATTCATGTAAATGCTCTTTTTAGGCAGTGGAAGAAGGAGATCTACAGATAATTCCTCACTTTTATACAAAAATGTGGAAGAGCTGGCTGTCTAACAGCAGGTTAGTCTTATTATTTACCCTGCATGGATCTTTTTATTTATGCGAAGCTATATTTTTAAAATGGTCTGTTTTGTGATTTAGGGTCATGTCCATGTCTGTCTGTTTGTTTGACCAATTACACACTTATTTTATGTCATGTATATCTCCACCTTGCAGCGATTGGTGCATTTCCAGGCAGCTTTGGTGGGGTCATCAGATACCAGCCTATCGAGTGACGCTGGAAAACTCAAAGGACACAGAAGAGGTGGGGCACTATCATAAAATCTACATCTGTAGGCCAGAGATGACCCTAACGTACCTGCTGCAGAGCAATGTGTTTATGAATTGAGCCTGATCATATTAGGTGAGGTTTTGACTGAAGCGTTGATGGTTCTTGGCTGTGTCTGAAGCAGGAGCAGTGGGTTTGGGGCAGAAGTGCTGCAGAGGCTCGACAACGTGCCGCTGTGAAGTTTGGAGTGAATCCTGATGCCATCACACTCACACAGGGTGAGAGTTCACATCAGGCACACTTCTGTTTCAATGATTCATACTCCTAATCTACACTACCGTTCAAATGTTTAGGGTTGGTAAGATTTTTTTTATGTTTTTGAAAACATAAACACTATTATGTTCACCAAAGCTGCATTTATTTGATTAAAAATACAAAACAAATATAAAACTGTAATACTGTGAAATATCAGTTTTCTGTTTTAATGTGTCTTAAAATGTAATTAATTGGATAGTTCTCAAAAATGAAAATTACCCCATGATATAACATTTTAAATATGGATATATTTCTTATACAAACGCATCGCTTCGCTTCAGAAGGCCTTTATTAACCTCCTGGAGTTGTGAGGAGTACTTTTTATGATAGATGGATGCACTTTATTTTGCTTTAAAATCTCAACACCCATTCACTGCCATTATAAAGCTTGGAAGAGCCAGGACATTTTTTAATATAACTCTGATTGTATTCATCTGAAAGAAGAAAGTCATATACACCTAGGATGCTTGAGGGTGAGTAAATCATGGGGTAATTTTCATTTTTGAGAGAACTATCCCTTTAATTCCTGTGATCAAAGCTGAATTTTCAGCATCATTACTCCAGTCTTCAGTGTCACATGATCCTTCAAAAATCAGTTTAATATGCCGATTTGCTGCTCAATATGGAAAACAGTTGTGTTGATTAATATCTTTGTGAAAACTGTGATACTGTACAGTCTTGAAACATTATAAAAATCTTTACTTTAATCTTTGAATTTAATGCATCCTTGCTGATTAAAATTAATTTCATTCCACAAAAAAAATTGTACTGACCACAAACTTTTGAACAGTAGTGTATATTACAATGTATTTCTTTCAAAGAAAGAAATTAATTATCTATGATGTGTAGTACAGGAATCATAATGTGTTATGTTATTATGGGTTCTTATTGAAACCTGTATGATTTTTTTTTATCTTCCATAGAGCACAGAAAAGATTTAGCAGAATGCACATGATCTTTTACATAAAATGAAGGTGAATGTTGACCAGCAGTCACTGTCAAGCTGCAAAGTCACCATATCACCAAAATTACCATTAAAGTACCATCAAAGTTGTCCATATGACTCGTGCTTTATATAGACCTTTGACAGCTTTGTGTGCAGCTAATCGTGCCTCTACAAATAAATATGCCCTTATTCAAACCACATGAATGAGATTTGAGTGTTCAGTTAATAACTTAAACGTTGGTTGGTTCTTCACACAAAGCTGTTATATGTTTTCAGAATGGATAGAATAGAATTTACTATATTGTCGCATTTTAGGGAAATTTGTCTTGGACTTCAAATGACACAGCCAGTAATCAGCATTAGACTCCCGTAAACACATATCACATAGATCAACATACAATAAAATAGTGCAACAATCCAAATATTTATTACAACCTACTACGTACCAAAGTCTTAAATTTAAGAATTCTCTGTTTAATAATGAAGAAGACTTGAAATATAAAAATTTAGGCTGCTCTTATGATACTTCTATGGCACTTTTTTTGGTCATTTTGACTTGACTTAGCCCCTGGTGACTATTTATTATTAATAATAATCAGAAGAAAAACTATTTTTAGCAAGTGATGTAGTTCAATAATGCAGGCTGTTCACTGCATTACTGTAGCACTGAATTCTGTCTTTTTAAAATGTTTGTTTCAGACCCAGATGTGCTTGATACTTGGTTCTCTTCTGGTCTCTTCCCGTTCGCAATGCTCGGCTGGCCTCAGCAGGTTCTTCATTTTTAAAGTCCATTTTTCTTTCAACTTCATAAACTCACGAAAGTGACCAGACAAAAAATCAATAAAGAAAGTCTGTGTATCAACATGCTGAAGATCTGACTCTCTATCCTCAGACAGAAGACTTGAAACAGTTCTACCCCAATTCCATTCTGGAAACAGGAAGTGACCTCATCTTCTTCTGGGTGGCCAGGATGGTGATGCTGGGCAGAGAGTTGACCGGCCAGCTGCCCTTTAAACAGGTTGGGTCGATGGCTTATTGCTGAGCTCATAACTCTAAATGCCATACCGTAAGGTTGGCAGGAACTGAACATTTTTATTGCGATGTGCGTCATATAACAAAAGTATCCAAAATGTCACTGAGAAATGTTACCGTCTGTTTTGCCATCAAATTGTCTCTGTTTGGTGCAGCTCTGACTCTTATTGCTCTTTCTCTCTCTGCTCCGTCACTGTCAAACAGGTGCTCTTTCACTCTCTGGTGAGAGATAAATATGGGCGGAAGATGAGTAAATCTTTAGGAAATGTCATTGACCCTCTTGATGTCATCTCAGGGGTTTCTTTGGAGGTACAGACACATACGAACTCTCAGCATTCAGACCTGTTCCAACCGAGTACAAAACATGAAGATACCATGACACTGATGTTGTTTTGACGTATTTTTACTATTTAGACTAGACGTCGGGGTGGGGCCAATCAAAGAGCTTGTCTTCATTTTTAATAGCCAGCAGCCTTTAGTTTACGCCACAGCATTGACCATAATTCACTACTTGATATTGCTAGTCAATTGCAGGTAGTATTAGTGGGAGGGGCTTTCTCATTCTAGAGAGCATTTGATTGGACAGAAATCTGTGTATGCGATGAGTCATCAATATATTTGGTCCATGTTTCAAAGCTAATAGTGCTAATAGTGGGGAAGCCCAAAACATATGGACCAATAATAGAGAGAGTTTTAATTTATCAGTAATTGTTGATATTGGATATTTAATTGTGCAGACTCTATTTTTTACATTTATATTTTCACTACTTGATATTGCTAGTCAATTGCAGGTAGTATTAGTGGGAGGCGCTTTCTCATTCTAGAGAGCATTTGATTGGACAGAAATCTGTGTATGCGATGAGTCATCAATATATTTGGTCCATGTTTCAAAGCTAATAGTGGGGAAGCCCAAAACATATGGACCAATAATAGAGATAGTTTTAATTTATCAGTAATTGTTGATATTGGATATTTAATTGTGCAGACTCTATTTTTTACATTTATATTACCTTTGCTGTCATCTAACACTCACTTAAAGTTAATCTTGAAAAATACTTATTTAATAATACTGTTAAATGTAATCTTTAAATTATTTAATATGCATGCAAATCTCAGAATATAGATTTCATATTGTATATAAAGTTGTGATTCTTAATTTCACTTGTAGCATTTAAACAAATTATTTTAGTGTTTAGTTGTTGTTGTTGTTTTTTAATTTAGAAAAATATAGTATAGAGTTTTGATATCAGCCCTTTATTGTTTATGGGCCATGAAAAGAATCATTGACTTGACATATTGGCCAGAATTTAATATCAGTACATCGCAAACTATTACACATGGACTCAAAACCTCAAAACTCCCATTTTAACAAAAAAATCTTTTTATAGCTAATTTTTATGAATAATTGGCTACAGATTCTGTGTGACCAAAAACAATTTAAAAAATGTTTTTTGTTAATTAAAATAAAGCTGAAATGAAAATAAAATCTAAATATTAAAAGAAAAACTTGAACTTGGACTTAAACTTAAAAAAAATTAAATTAGAAGTGTTGCCTTGGCAACTAACTAAAATAAAATAAGTTTAAAGTGAAGTACTATAATGACTAAAAATAAAAATTAAATTAAATTAAATGCTCAATAGAAATATGAACAAATTAATAATAATTACAAAATAACAATAACATTACAAAAACTAAATGAAATAAAATTAAAATAGAAACTGATATTATAAAAATAAAATCCAATTCAAAATATTAATAAATACTACACAAGTATATAAATAATATTAAAATAACACTGGAATATATTTGGGGAAAAATTAATTTTTTATACACTTCTGTAGTTTCATACCATTAGACTAACATTAGACTTAGCATTAGAGGATTGAAAACTTTGTCCTTTCTATACCTGTTAATTTTTTTTTACTCCATTCCCTTTTTAGTTCCTACGAACACTAAATGAATTAAAGAAATAATTCAGACTTCTTAATGAATATAACAAGCCTTTGTACAGCTGGCAATGAACATCTATCAGTTAGATGTCTTTATCCAGGCCTCAGGGCAGAACTGACTCACTCATTCTGAAAGCACAGCCATCCATGGTGAAGTCTTAATATATGAAACGGCTAATCTTCTAATCGCCACTTTGTCATGAAGACTTCATCTTCTCGTCAGTCACATTCCGGTTTAATCTCTGTAGAGGCTTCAAGAGAAAGTCAGAGAAGGAAACTTGGATCCGAGGGAAAGCATTGTTGCCATGGAAGCACAGGTCAGTACGAAGTTCGCTTCATTCCAGTGATCCAGTCTTTTCCAAATGAGCGAGTTCACCTCAACTCCTGTGTCCTCTCTGCAGAAGAAAGATTTCCCCAAAGGGATTCCAGAGTGCGGGACAGATGCTTTGAGGTTCGCGCTCTGCTCTTATAAAGCCCAGGGTAAGTCGCCCTCATTAGAGAGTCCTGTAATCAAACCTTACGATCAGATGTACCCAGAGTTCCTCACTCCCTCTGCTGACGTTTTGTTCGAACCCCGTCTCAGGAGAGGACATCAGCCTGTCTGTGTCTCATGTGCTGAGCTGCAGACATTTCTGTAATAAGATGTGGCAGACCGTGCGCTTCACCCTCGCCACGCTGCATGATGCAAGTTTACCAACATCATTAGCAGAGGTACGGCAGCCAATATATCTTCATTAAATCAATAAAGCAACCCAGACGAATGCTGCTCACTGGGTGATACAGTACGAGAGCTGATCTGCATGATGCCGACATGATTTAATGATCTGCATCGGGGTTTAAATGAAGTACACACTTTATCATGTGCTGTATTTTGTCTTGCATTGGCACTTCTGCTGTTTCACATTCGCTCGTCCCCTTTGGGACGGAGAGGAGGAGAGTGCCAGTGCAAATGACTTGTAGGAGCAAATGGCAGAAAATCAGTTTGAAGGGTGAAGTCTCAGTTCTTCACTGAGATTGTTCCCATCAGTTGATAACTGTGTTTGCTCCCTTAGTTTGACAGTGTGCTTGTGTCAGTTACAGAATCTACTGGAAGCCTGCTTCAAATATTTTTGAGGGAATTTTGAGGAAGGAAAAGAAATGGAAAGGAAAGGAAAGGAAAAGGAAAATATATATATTTTAAAATATAAAATATTTTATGAAATAATTCTTTGATTTCAGCTGTTTGATTTGTGCCTTATTTGTTGTGATTTACACTGTCATTCAAAGGTTTGGGGTTTTAAAAGAAATTAATATTTAGCAAGGACACATTAAATTGATCAAAAGTGACAGTAAATACATTTATGGTGTTACAAAATATTTATATTTCAAATAAATGCTGTTCTTTTGAACTTTCTATTCATCAAAAAATCTTTAAAAAATGTATCATGGTTTTTACAAAAATATGAAAGCACAACATTGATGATAATTATAATCAGTAATCTTTTTTTTTGAGCAGCAAATCAGCATAATCGAATGATTTCTGAAGGATCATATGACACTGAAGACTTGAGTAATGATGCTGAAAATTCAGCTTTGCATCACAGAGATAAATTAAATTTTACAGTATATTCAAATGGAATATTTTTTTTAATTTTAATAATATTTCACAGTATTACTGTTTTTACTGTATTTTTGATCAAATAAATGCAGACTTGGTGAGCTTAAGAGACTTTAAAAAACATTAAATTCAGTCAGAAAATTGTCAGTCAGATGTGATCAAATGTTTAGACTAAAACTCTATAATAGCTATTAGTCACATTGCTCTCTAAATATAAGCATTGAAAAACTCATTACTCATAAGGCCAACTAATACTGATTTTAAGAACCTGGGTTGCCAGATCTATGTAAGAAAACTTGTCCAAATATCAAAATATGCCTCTCACTCTTACATAAATGACATAGTTCACAGTCTCTGTTATGCGTTATATGCACTTTCAACTTGAAAAATCACTGTATAGTAGGAAAGGCACCCTACCAGTACTGCCTCTTCACAAAAATCTCCTTACTCTGTCAAGCAGAGTTTTATCACTAGAAGAACATAAAATGGGTAAAATGTTTCAATGCAAGAAAAGCGGGCCATTTGTACGGGACGCACCCTTGCCAGGAATTCTAAAATATGGCTAAAATATCCAGGTTTTGGCTGTCAGCACTGTGCAGATCGATCGTTGTATGACATTATTTCACGAGAGCTACAGAGAGCAGAGCAGACGGCTCCTTATGCTTTCAAATCGCTCTCGCGGTACTTTGGTATCATAGAATGATCGGTGTGCAGCTTCAAGCCGAACGAACGGACAAACACGTGCGCATATTTGCATCGCTTTGATCGCTCTCACCTTCTCACGTGTGACGCGCCACGATTGGTCGATTATGTACAATACCTGCATGTTATAAGTCAACTACTTTGGACGTTTTAGGCAATATAAAAATCATGGCCAGGACGTGTCCCATATAAATGGCACATATGGCCACCATATTTATGCACTATATCATACCTTAAACCTGTATGGAAAATGTCAACCTACGAGAACAGTTTAAATATAGACCAGTTCAGTGGTTAAAACTGTGGACTTGGCAACCCTTCTCAGAGCCATTTGCGTTATTATAAGTCTGTGCACCATCAGAATGATTTTGAAACTGATATTTCAAGATTTAAAAAAAAAATTTAATTTATTGAATGTTTTTCTCACTTTGTCTCTTAGACCTATCCTCTATCCAGCATGGACAGGTGGATCTGTTCGCGTCTGCACAGCACGGTTCAGCAGTGTGAGAGGGGTTTCGAGAGCTACGAGCTCCACACGGTCACGTCTGCACTGCACTCTTTCTGGCTCCACAGTCTGTGTGACGTCTACCTGGTGAGTATGATCTGTCATGATACTGGTGGATCTTCCAGTCACTGACTGATGAACTGTCGTCTTCTGTTCCTCTTCTTCAGGAAAGCATCAAGCCGGTGTTGAAAGGCGAAGGCTGTTGTAGTGAGGAACAGAGAGCTCGAGAAAGGCAGGTGGCCGCGTCTGTGTTGTATCACAGTGTGTCCATCTCTCTCGCGCTCCTCTCGCCCTTCATGCCGTTCCTCACAGAGGAGCTGTGGCAGAGACTCCTGCCTTACACTGACTCTGATGGGACGTCCCGCAGCCTGTGTGTGCAGCCCTACCCAAAGACCTCTCAGCTGGTCAGAAACAAACCAGCACTCACAGACGCCACCTGATAACATGCAGCTCTCTTTTAGTCACAAAACAACTCTTTTCAATCTCCTCCTTCACTTCAGGAGCACTGGTGTTTTCCTAAGGAGGAGGCCGACTTCTCTTTGGTAGAGGAAGTGGTCAGAGTGGCGAGGTTACTGAGGGCCCAGTGCCAGCTGACGAAGGAAAGACCTGACTGTGAGAGAACCTCAAGTTTTTGTTGACTTAGCGCTAATGTTTGGTTATTAGCTGTGTTTGCTAAGGCAAGTATCACTACTACAATAGCTCATACTTTGCAGTGTTTAGTGTTGCAATGTTTAAATATTATTTATGTACTATTATAGTATTTATTAATATTTTGAATTCACTTCTATATTTATATATTTTCAGTCAGGGTTGTTAACTAAAATGTAAAACAAACTTTTTGTGTTTTTTAAATTGTTTAAGTTTTTGTTACTAAATAATAAAATAAAACAAATATAAAAAATAAAAAAAAACTTTATTTCAGTTTTCCAAAGGAAATATTTCTTGTTTTAATTTAGTTTAACATGATGTACTAAAATAACAAAAATGAAAATATTAAATTAATAAAAACGAATTTAATTATTAAAAATTATAATTATTAATAAAATTAATTTAACTAATAAAAATTAATTTAATTACATTAAATTAAATTAATAAACAAAAACTATATAGACATTAAAAATGCGAATAAAAAGGCTAATAAAAATGACAACATACAACCAAATTATGAAAACATTACCTAAAATGAAAATGGAAAATATAAAAATGAAAACTAATTTGAACTATTAATAAAAACTGTAAATAATAGTACCTCAATGATACTAAAATAACACTGTTTTCAGGTTACACTTTAGTTGACGTTTTAGTAATTTTATGTGCTTTCGTCATTTTTATATATATTTTTTATATTTCTGTTTAGCTAATTTATTTTTATTTCAGTGTTAGTTTTAGCAATTGTATTACTTAACTTAAAATGTTAACTTAAAACTTTATTACTTATTACTTAACTTTTTTTTTTTTTTGCCAAAGGCAACATTTCTAATTTTCGTTTAAGTTTTCATTTAATATTTATATTTTAGTTTATTTCAAAGCAGTTTTTATAGTTTTAACACTGATGCTTGGCGTTTGGAATATTCACAACTTTTGTGCAACAGACATGAATGATGCTTCAAACTGTGCAGCTTGTTGAGGGGTTTGCAATTATTTTCTAAGCAATCAGGCAAGCTTTTGCCTGCCAGACAGTAAAATGTGAAAATAAAGCCCATGGACGAGTTGAAAGGACTACCGTCTTGAGTCATATCGTTACTGTAAAAATAAATTTTTCAAAGTTGTAAACAAAAATGTCTTTACTAAGGTGTAGTTTAATTACCTTTGTAGTGTAGTATTGTAATGTTTTTTTTTTTCTTTTAACAAATACTACTTCAGTCTTTACACTTAAATTTAAACTCAAAGTGCTACTTGCCATTTCCTTTGTAATTAAATGTGAAATTTCAATCAATGTGAAATTTACTAACAATTTCTGAGTAAAATTTTTAGAGACTTGGCCGTAAGAAACCACCTAGCCCTAGCAACTACACAGAACACCTTGGCAACCACACAGAAGACCCTGGCAACCAGTCTTTTCTTCTGGTGCAGTTATTATAGTAGCATAGATGAAATCTTTCATCATGTGACATGTTATAGTTGTGTGTTTTAGTGTGGGCGGTGTGTGCACCGGATCAGGCTGAGACTCTTCAGCGCTTCAGATCGGCTATCTGCACGCTGGGCCGGATCTCAGCCTTTCATCTACACTGTCCAGAGGGAGGCTTCACCGACTCTCCTCCTCCACCTACAGCCAGTGCTGTAGGGGTGGTGGATCACTCCCTCTGCTTACATCTCAGCGTTCAGGTAATGCAGAGTAAGATTTTCCTTTCTACAGTAACGATGTGTCTATATATAGACTGCTGATGACTCTTTCTCTCTCTGTCAACCTTCAGAATGGTATTAATGCTGACAAACAGAGAGCTCTCCTCTCTCAGCGCAGAGAAAAGCTGGCCTCCAAACTCAAGCAAGCCCTCGCTTGCACCCAGAAGCCCAACTACACAGAAAAAGTACCTGATAAAGTCAGAAAAGACACAGAGAATAAGGTGGGTACAGAGGAGAATGGGCAGATGCACTTCACTAAAAATTGCACCTATCATATTTCACACAAAATGAAATGATATTTGATTGGAAAATATATTTAGCATGAAGAAAATGAAGCCT
>NW_015650012.1:368949-383441 GCF_001515625.1 Sinocyclocheilus rhinocerous | reverse complement strand
ATGTGATATGAGCTAACTGATCTTTAGATTTAATCACCGTTGGTAGCGAGATTTATGGTAATGCTTTTTTCCTCAGTTGGTCAGAACAAACGTGGCAGACTTGTTACTTACTTGTTCAGATGGCAATATACAGTGAAAATTCTTATTTGAGTCATATATTACAAGACGTAGGCTAGAATCTGTGATTGCGAAGTACAGTAAATATCCACACCGGTGCGGTGACTGACTGCCACACATACTCCTCAGAACATTAGATTCATCCGCGCTGGAGCCGTGCCGACTCACAACCCACGCAAGCTAGATAATTCCACACACAGCTGCAATTCCAGGTTTTCAAACAGAGATGGCGACAAAGAGGCAAAACTTATGGACTGCAGCTTTAAGATTTCATCTATGCTTTATTAATTAGCCATATATGTATACATTTATATGTGTGTTTATGTATATAATACTATGTTGTTATTATTAATTACACAGGGGTTGGACAAAACAATATAAACACCCATTAGTGGTTAATGTCATTTATGTTGACTACAGTGAACAAAACATTGCAATTATCTTTCATTTATCTTTTTCATTCTCTATATTCTCTAGGATGTTTATCAGTGTGAGTTGTGTCAAAGTTCCTTTAAGGCAAGTCCTTTCACTCGGCGGCCATCTTTGAAACGTGTGCAGCTCCTCTCATTGATTGAGGAAACATCAAATTCTGCAAAACTGTTTGCCAAGCTTACCATTAAATTTCATATTTGAAATCATCAATGAAATCTGATAACAACTGTCTCATAAATATTGTTTCTTATGCTCCAATAGCATTAAAAAAGCTTATTTTTTCAGGCTAGACCAGCCAATGCGCATGCGCAGTCCTAAGCGCCCGTCTCCAGAACGCTGACGTATTTCTATAGCAACCGGACTTCTAACGGCAGCTTCAGTGACGCAATGACTTTACCGAATAGCGATTGGCTCTTTTACTCAGAAGGCGGGGCTTCCTTCAATAGAGCAGCCATATTGAGCATTGCATTTTTCCCCCATTCAAAACTATACCAGTGACACGTCTTGGGTATTACATAGTCTTTGTGTTCAGCAGTGTTTAGGACAAGCCATGGGTGAAACGGGTCAGACTTCCAAAAATGACAAATCATTAATCACTTTAAACAAAGACACCAGTGCTGAAATGAGAAAAACATTGTGTCATGATCATAAAACACGGACAGCTGGAGCACGAAGATGAACTTCAACACCTGCCTGGGCCAGACACATCCCAAGACTTGAATATCACCAAACCTCTGTAGATGGTTTTGGAGGGAAAAGTGAGAAGCAGATTCTCTGTTCTGACAGACAACATTTAACTGGAGACTAAAGCTGTATTAAAGGAAAATTGTGGTAAAACACCTTAGTAAAGAAATATTGCATTTCCCAAGGTGTTCATATTATTTTGATACTGATTTTTGTTGTTTGCTTATTTATTACAGTCCTAATGTTGCTTTCTATAACAATTACACTAGGCATCTCAAGTTATTCTTTGATAAAATACATATTGACTTTATCAAAGACAAGCACATGTCAAAACAGCACAATGTGTATACTGTAGATGTCCTCATTGTTGATTGTGTCATGTCTAAATGCCAAATTAAATTGACAAAACACAATGCAGCAACCGCCATTTCAACATCCATCACTTACCCTTATCTTGCTCACTTTCATTCATATTTTTCCTCTTCTCTGCACCAGATTGATAGTGCCGCGCCACTTTGACACGAGGGGGAGGCGGGGGCCTTGCATAATTTGCAGGGCCCTACGCAACTTGCGTAGTGAGCGTATAGGGCCGATCGGCTCTGGTATTTACATTTATAGATATGCATGTGGCAGATTTGGCTTTTATCTGAAGAAACTTCACTGAAGGCATACATTTTTCGCTAGAAATTCGAACCCATGATCTTGGCGTTACCAGCACCATTCTCTCTTTGAGCTTCAGGAAAGCACATAGATCTAGTTCTTTTCCACAATAATCTTCTGTTTAAAAGGTAAAAAAAAAAAAAAAAAGAAAAATAGGATGTGCGTCCCAAATCGCTTAGGGTACTTATGCACTATTCTATGACGTTTTGTAGTATAAATAGTGCGAGTAATGCGTTCACACTGAAAAAAAGAAAAAGTGCACTTTAAATACCCGGAAGATGCACTTAACCTAAAAAATGAAGTGTGGAATGTTGGACACTTCATGCACTCAACTGTCGCAGCTTTAATTACGAGAAGGGGGAGGGGCTATCAGACTCCGATTATGAATGACAAAATAACCTTAAATAATTCATACTATACATGGTTGAGTACATTAGTGCATAAGTACATAGTGTATGAGTGCATTGTGTATAGCTACTGTTTATAGTCACATGTTCTTATTCATGTTCTCATGTTTATTCATTCATATTAATGTAGTAATAAAGGGTTAGTTCACCCAAAAATGAAAATTCTGTCATTAAATATTCACCCTCATGTCCAAATTCGTTCATCTTCGGAACACAAATTAAGATATTCTTGATGAAATCTGAGAGCTTTCTGCCCCTGCATAGACAGAAATGCAACTGAAATTTTCCCTGGCCCAGAAACATGTGACATCAGTGGTTCAACCGTAATTTTACGAAGCTACGAGAATACTTTTTGTGCGCAAAGAAACAAAAATAACGAATTTATACAACAATTCCTTCTCTTCAGGAGAGAATGACGTTCTGATGTAGAACACGCATGCGCTGCGCCTTGTTTACAAGCAGAGGAATGAACGCCCATATGTCATGGATCCATTTAGGGTCAATATTATCCTTGAATGAGATTTCTAATCTAATACAAGGGTTAATTTATTTAGACTTTTATTTGTAATTTGAGAAATGACAAAAGAATGTGTTCAAATGTCATAATAATAATAATAATAGTTACAATGCATTAATAAAAGCTAAGCAGCTATGCAAATTTTTCTCTGTTTCTGCTACTTGGTGGTAAATATAGGAATAAGATCCAGTCTGGATCCAGCCCTTACAAAGACCTGAGATGACCGAACACCTGAGAAGAGATGATGCCAACCCCTCAGACAACATACAAAACTACCAAATTTTGCTATAAGTTTGATCTCATCTGTTTGATTACGTGACGTTAACTAACTGCTTGATTTTTACCGTACATTTCTGCCATATGGACATCAACTTGAGATAGTCACCACTTATAAGTTATTACTAAATATAATGTAGAAGTTTTATTTTCTGTAAAGCTGCTTTGCAACGATTTGCATCGTGAAAAGCGCTATGCAAATAAACTTAAATTGGATTGAATTGAATAGTAATCATCATCATCATCATCAAAATAGAATAAACTATAAATATATTTCTTTATTTATAGTTATAATGACCCAGACATTCACTGTTTATGGATTTATTGCAGATATATCAAGCATTCAGCTCCCCATAACCGCCTCGCGACGGTTGCTAAGGCATCTTGTTGCTAGGGAAATGGCGAAGGGGGCGGGTCCTACTTAATAATGAGTCAATCCGGAAGTGGAGAATCGCTTTGCCTGTACACTCACACAGAGCGGTAGCGGCGTCAAATGAAAACCTCCATCAGCGCAATGAGCGCATAACTGCAAGCACGGCCGTTATAACAAGCCTCCGAAACCGCGCGTCCTCACCTCGCCAGCTGATATCGCTGCAGACCGTACCGGATGTGAAACACGGAGCGGGACAGAGCGCACACACACACACGGGGAAAGAGGGAAATGGGCGACAGCTGCAGGAATGGAGAGAGTCGAATATTGACAGCAGCGCCGGGTGAAGGCGACCGATGAGGATGGTGAGGATGAAGAGTGGAAAGTGAAGCTCTCATTCTGACGGTCTGCATCTCTTCGGTCGCGGCCATCACGCTGTTTAACCCCATCCTCTCCAGAGATGATGAAAGGTGAGAGGGGGGATAGCGGTCGTGGTTTGCGGTGTGTAGAAGTGTTAGCCACTATTACATTAACAGCCAGTGTGAATGCGAAATTGTTTGTATTAAAAACCAGAATGCATGTGTGAAAACATCCTTCTCAGTATGACCCTGGCAGGAGTTGTAGATTCAGGCAGGGTTAGTGCAGTGGATGAGCTCTTTTTGTGGATTAAAAGGGAAACGCGAAGCTTTAACATCACGTCCGGTCAGCTCCGTGTGTTCTGGACCCTCTGCTGGTGTTGTGATGGGGACAGACTTCAGCTGTGGGACTCACACTCACCGGTCAAGCATGTACTAGTTAAACCGTGATGCCACGTCATCTTACGATATAACTAAACACACAAACGCATGAAGTTCAGTCGTGCAAGTCTTGGAGTTTCTCAGTGTTCTGTTTAAAAAAAAAAAAAAAAAGTTGTAGTTTAACCATGTTATACATAATTATTTGAAAACTAATATAATGTATAATACAGTGTGCGAATGTAATGTAAAACGTGAATTAAAAATTTTTATAGTAATGAGTATAAAATATATTTTTGTCAGTGAAATGTCCCAGTACAGGCACATTTGGAACGCCAATTCAAGGACCAGAACCAGTGTTTTTATTGCTTTATAAAATGTAAAACTATTACAAATATTATTTTTTAGTTAATTGAAATAATGCTGGAATAAAGTAAAATAGAAAACCTTAAAAAAATGTAGATGAAAATGTGCTAACTAATTGAAAATAGATTTAATTTGAAGTACTAAAAATTATTAAAACTAATTTAAATAAAACTGAAAACCCCATAAAATATTAAATAAAACTAATTGCAAAAATAAAATAAGCTAAATAGAAATATTTTTTAAAAACACAAACTAATACAAATGCACAAAACAAAATGACTAAAAATGAAAACTGAAAATATAAAAATAAAAGCTACTTAAATATTCATAAATAAAGTAATAGTATAAAAATAATACTTAACACTGACTGTACGCTGACAAAAAAATGTGGTAGAAACAATTTTCACTCAGAAATTGTTAGTAAATTTCATAAAAACAAAGAATCAGCAAGTACCGCATTGAATTAAACATGAAATTTTGGCATTGAAAAAAAACATGAAAAAAATAGTCTTTGTTTTATTTACAATGTCGAACAATCATTTTTTCACACAATATATATTAGTGTATAATCATAATAAATGAATATGGGATCTGCTGCAAACAGTTTTAAGAAGTTTCTGAAATCTCATTTTATTTCAGTAACCATAACTGTAGCAATGCTATAACAATAATTATGGTTCCCATGGTGCATGTTTGTAGCCAAATGTACTTGTAATTCTTCACTTTAACCTAACATTTCTAAACATGTGTTCCTACATTTCATGTTGAGAATGTAAAACAACTGAACTTCCATCTTTATAAAGGAGTGAATGAACCTTTCAGGGTGTCACACGTGTTAATGCGTGTGAAGGAGGGTGTTAAATGTACTTTGGGGCAGCGTTGGCTCTTTGCATGGGCACAGTACTTCCCTCCCCTTTCCTTTCTCCTCCCCTCCCCTTTGGTTCATCTGTTTCTTGCTGATCAGCTCCTTGTGAATAGTTGGGGGAGAGACGTGGAAACATAGTCTGCTCTGTGTCCAGGTAAAGCTTAACAGTACCTCTTAACAGCTCCACACGATCCACTACCAAACAAGCAGCTTTTGGGCGTCTTGTTTCACTTTGTGGTTGATGTGTTCTTCTTGGACTGTGGTCTTGGAACTTCATGATCTCTTGCTTTTTTTGTATATATAATGTTTTACCCTATTGCTCATTCGGCACGCTCTTTCTTTTTATGTTTTACAGATCTTTGCATGTACAATCTTGCGTTTTGCTTGTTTAAAAAGTCTTGTCTAGTGGACACCTTTGATTCCAGGTGTTTTTGATGGAACTTTATGCTTTAAAGCATGTGTGCAGGCGCAACTGGGAACTGGTTGTGTCTTGTTTATTCCTCAAGAAAAAGCATGATGAGACGAGTTTCAAACCCATCAAGGCCTAAATGGTTTTCGTCTGTCCTGCTGATTATAGATTTGTGAGTGAGGAGCACTTAGATGTCTAACAGGGTTAAGTGGAGATTAGTTAGTTGCAGCCAGAAGATTACTGAGGTTCTTAATGGCACAGCAGACACCTTTCCTGTGCAAAGCACTTTATTAGGTGGTCTTTTGATGTCTGTTGTCACATCGTCACACTCTCTGGCTGTTTCCTAGTGTCGTTTAACCCTTTAGCACTGATTGTGTATGAAATGGAAAAGTGTTTAAGGTTGAATCATTGCTGGCAGTGTTACATGTGTGGTCTGCACAGAATGACGAGCGGTCTTATGATCCCGTATTGACTTTTGTGTGCGGCTCTGTGTCTGTCACAAACAATGAATGGACTTTGTCTTTGCAAAGTGTTTTTTCACTAGCTAAACAGTAGTTCTGACTAGTGTGAGAAAGGAGAGCGGGTCGTTTTTAGTGGTAGATTTCCTGTGGAAAGATTGTGCTTCAGTTCTTTCAGATGCAGATGGTTACGTTTTTTTAACCTTGTTTCTTTAGTTTAACCACATGCTAACAGTTCCATAGCTGTCATTTTTTTAATAAATTCAGCAGTATATAAAAATAAGCTGTTGACTAGTCCTACCCTATGATGTCATGAATATAATATAATATATTAATATAATATATGCACTCCCTGACAGGCCATGTCTTCTACATTTTTTTTAGTAAAAAATATTTGAATTGTAATGTAACAAGTATAGACTTTAATTGAATAATTATGTTGTGTAAAATAAATGCTAATTTATGTGATTTTGTGTACATTTCATATGCTATCTTTAAATGTTATTATATCTATGTACATGTACACTACTGTTTAGAAACTTGGGGTAATTAATTTTTTTTAAGTAACACTTTTATTCAGCAAGGATGCATTGAACTGATCAACATTGAATGGATCAATTGATAATAATAAGAAATGTTTCTTGAGCAGCAAATCAGTATATCAGAATGATTTCTGAAGGATCATGTGACACTGAAAACTGGAGTAATGATGCTGAAAATTCAGCTTTGATCACAGGAATAAATTACATTTTAAAATATATTCGTTTAGAAAACACTTATTTTAAATTGTGATAATATTTCACATTATTAATCTTTTTTCTGTATTTTTGATCAAACAAATGCAGTCTTGATGCGCATAAGAGACTTCTTTCAAAAACATTATAGTAAAAATGATATGAACCCCCAAACTTTTGAACAGTATTGTATATCAACAATCAGCCATTCTGTGTTTAACACACTGGCATGAGTATTGGCCAGTAAAAAAAAACATAACGGTTGTCCACTAGTAGAAATTACAGTTAGTAATGAAATTACTAGACTCCATGTGAACTTTGCAACTAGAATTTCCTCTCAGGGATCAATACTGTCAGTCTGTCAGTCTTTCTCAATTTCAGCAGCAGCGTGGGATGTTTGGTGTTACACAACGTTTGCACTAATGCCACTAAGTGCTGGAGTCCACCTGGATAATACTGTTTTCTTGTGTGGATAGTGCCTGCATAATTCCCGCCATTCTTCATGAGTGCCATGGGTTTTGTGTCTAATGAAAAAGTGCTTACTCAATATTTATGACCTCGTAAATCCACACAGGAACCACGGAGCAATGCCACGTTTCTGTTTTAGGGAGGATGGATGTTCAGTTCTGCCAGACTATTGGCACGCTGAGACTCTTCTTTTGTAAGTGACAGACTTCTGTTCATTGGCCACGCCGCATGGTAACATAACACCACACTTGGTACGATGGTGCAACTGACATCAGAGACCGAATCTTTCTGAATTTCACTCTTGGGAATTGTAGGCCTCATTTAGAAGGAAACTCCGGTCTGGTATACAAACTATGTTGGCTAGGCTAGCTCTTGTTAGAAGCCTGCCCATGCCATCCGAAGACATGTGGGGTCATGGAACACATCAGCTAATTGGGATCCAGAACTGATATTTTAGCGGTGATTTTTGGTTCAGCTCATCCGACTGTTTAAAAAAAAATCAACATTGACTGTCACTGTAATTACAGAGTACACTTTTGTAATGATGGCGCACGGCGGTCTGATCAAACTGTCGGTTTTAATTACTCTGGAGTGCCCTCAGCCTGCCAAGAGCTGGGTTTGCATGGTTTTCAAAGCATGCTGGGAAGTTTGTACTTCCTAAAGCCCTCCTGTGGAGTGGGGTGAATGAAATTCTCTAATTTGTGTTTGAGATGAAGGCAGCCGTAGCACAGATGAAATATAGGTGAGGCCAACAGTGAATAAAAGATATAAGGGCAATCATACTGTGATAAACGTCTTTCCATAGCCCAGTATTTCCCATCCAAACCACACTACGACAAGATATGAATGTAAAGACAAGACTTGCAGTGATAAATGTAGTTAGAGCCATTACAAGAGATTGTGGGTGACTTGTGGGTAACTGGCTGCAATGAGTGATTAATCATAACTCACAAACTCTCCACGTCTGTTAAAATGACAGAAATGCTTGCTTATACATTACTTACATCTATTGTTGTGTATTCCATCGGTAATGGACCTTAGGCAGGGTTAACGCTGACACTGTAAATCCTGACATATAAGTAATAGTCAGAAAAAATTAATATATAAAAATATAATTATAATTTAATAATAATTATTAATATTTTGAAAGAAATACATTTTGAAAAAATATATTTTCAAATCAAGTGTATTGAACCTTCAGACAAAAAATGTTTTTGTATATTATGTTTGATGCACCAGGCTTTAATTTATTCATCTAAATGTATAAAAAAATAATTTTTCATTGCATTTACAATCTTTTAAACATTTATATGTATTGATTCAAACCTGATTTTGATAAATTTGGGAGTCAAACAAAGGTGGCAACAAATGATAAAACCTGCTTATAAACAAATCATATATATATATATATATATACACATTTATTTTATAAATAATATAAATATATATTACACATTAAGTAATAATATAATTGAAATGAAAATATGAAGACAAGAACATTATTAAAATCTCACTTCACAATAACAATAAAAAATACAAATAAGTATCAAATAAGTAAATATTTAGTAATTCTTCATTTTTTCTATTAATTTAGCCTACCTGCTTTATCCCATTTGATATACAAATTTTCAACATGATTTTTCTATAAATAATGTATACAATGTTAAGTAATCATAAGTTCCTTAAATGTACCAAATTATCATTTAATAATACGTTACTCTTGCGTGTTCTGTGAGGGAAAATATATCTGTGCTAATCATATACTCAGCCTTCAATTCACACACTGGCGAGTAAAATCTGAGAATTTATTAGCCATTGGCTAATATTAGACATCATTTAGTCTCCCAGAGTGAAGATTTAGTCGCATATGCGAGTGATTTACTCGCAATGTAGATGGTTGCATTACTTTATCAACATCAGTAAATATTTCATAGCAAAAAGACATGCATCATGAGGCAGACATTTTTTAAAATTTAAATATCATATTTGGATAGTTTTTACACCTATCTGTTCTCTACCTCATTCTTGTCTGTGATTGATGATTTATTTCATTTTATCCGTTTCTCTAAATTTACATCTACCTTTTCTCCTATTTCTAGCATTTTCCTCACTGCAGTCCCTCTTGTGGTGTCACTGGGCCATGGTTCGCAAGAAAGGATCTCTTATTTTGTGTGGAGCATTTCTATTTGTCGCCTGGAATGCCTTGCTCCTCCTCTTCTTACGGGGAAGGCCTCCCATTGGCCGACTTGCTGAGGGAGGCGGAGCTGAACCAGGGGCTGGAGAGGAGTGGGGAGGTGGAAAAGCAAAAGTGGGTGGAGCTAATGGATTGGCCGGCGAAGTGATCAGATTGGCCGAAGAAGTAGAATCAGAACTGGAGACTCAGAAGAAGCTTCTCAAACAGATACAGAGTCACAGGGAACTATGGGAACAGCGGAAAGAACTGGGAAAGAGGGAATCTGAGGACACAAAAGACGAAAAGAACACTGAGGAGCTTAATAAACCTCTGCAGATTCCTGCAGTACCTCCAAGTCATAAAACCGTAGATGATACAAAAACTGTAATGGAGAAACAAGAAGTTCTAATGGTTACATCACCTCGGCTGGTTATGAAGGAGCAGGAACCGAAACAAGAGAACAAGAAAATAGTAGAAAATGAAGTAGGCCGTACAAAGCCAAGCCCTCAATTCATTATCCCAATTCTCGTCATTGCCTGTGACAGAGTAACAGTGAAGAGAAGTTTGGATAAACTGATACAGTACCGCCCTTCTGCTGAGCTTTACCCAATCATTGTCAGCCAGGACTGTGGCCACGCAGATACTGCAAGGGTGATTGGCTCCTATGGCAGTCAGATAACCCACATTAGCCAACCGGATCTCGCGGACATTCCAGTGCGACCCGATCACAGGAAGTTCCAGGGTTACTACAAGATCACCAGGCACTACCGTTGGGCCCTGAACCAAGTGTTCAATGTTTTTCCTTACTCCACAGTGGTCATTGTGGAGGATGACCTGGAGGTAAGATCATGAACATGTTTTCATTTATGACTGGTATTCACTGTCGTCATATTTGTCCTGCATTTGAGCATCATTAGGGACCCGATATACTCAAAATGAAGTTCCTTTTCGTTCTTTGTTTAGGGGTAAAACGAAGTTCGAAATACGTGAGCAGCGGTATACTGTTATTGAACATCCCGACGCTGCCCACTCTGATGAAAGCAAGATTTATATGAATATGTAAATATCTGGGGGCCCTACGCAAAACTGTCTTGAATCGATCTCGCGGAAAGTGCTTGAGAAACAGTGTCTCTTCCGCGGCTCGGTACGCTTTGAGCTAGTTTTTTTAGTCTCAAGCAAGACTGTACGACATTCACATTACAAGATTTGACTGATTTTTACGTAGAAAGGGCGACAGCGCACCGCATTAAAAGAAATTATCATTCATGTTTTCATAACCGCTGGCCAAATTCAAAAACGAAACTAAAATTAAATCATCTTTGAGAGCAAGGGGGCCCCCTGGTGTTTCGGGGCCCTATGCAGCTTGCATATTTCGCATATAGGGAGGATCGGCTCTGGCTGCGCGCTTTCCTCTCAGTAACAAAATAAACACAACAAAAATGGAGAGAACAGCAAGAATATTTTTTATAAAAATCTGTTCATAGCAACATGGGTATGCTTGCACGAGATCTACAAATTAGCACTCCCATGAAGTCATGTCACATGTATTTACATGGCACTTTATTCAATATATTGCTTAAAAGCAAGCAGCAGTATTAAAAACAGTTTCAGTGTCTCATTTCATCAGAAGCACAACTTAATTTGCTACTATAAAGCGGCTCTCCAAGGACTCGACAAGCGAAATGAACCCAGAGAAGAGTTCCGCGTGAAAGAAGGCGGAGCCTCAGCGCACACCTCCTATGAAGTAATCGTCACGGACCAATGGCACTATGAAGGTGTTATGCAGCTGGAACAAACTTTTCTGGAAAGTTTGCTTTGGCAAGCCGTTTCAAACTCCCAAAACGAACTTCGTTTTGGCTGGATTTTGTTCGAAATGATGTCACATCAGTTCGTTCTTCGATTTCGCTTGAAGTATATCGGGGCCTTTATAGGTTAACCAGATTCACATAGTGAGAGTGCTGTATCTCAAAGGACACATTTTTCCTCTTTTATAATTCATAGAGAGGAATTTTGATAAGAGCTTGTCTCTCGCTCAGAGGGAATATTTTCATTTGCACATTTCTGAACGCTTTCCTTTGAAATTCTCACAGGTGAACTGATTACAAAGTATGCACCAAAAAACCCATTAATAGGACAGCGGTAAAGCTTCAGTCTTGTTGTCATGAGTTCTCTAAAAGAAAGGATCAAGGTCCTTGTTTAACTTTGCTAACATGTTTTTTGCATACTCATTACTATGTTCTGTGATGGATTTGATGGCTATCTTTCCAGTGCTTTAAAGGTGATTTACATTTTTTTGTTTAAACAAACCACTGTGCTCAAGGGAAAAGAGTTACCTCCAGATGTCTGAGTCATTGACAAGTAACAGTGTCTATGAACAAGATATGGAGAAATCTTTTCGAAATCTAGTTTAAAACAAGTTTTTAGAAGCCTACTCTTTGTATACATGTCATGTTTTAAATGGTTTTGAAAATGTTTTTTATAATTTTCAATAATTTTTTTTTTGAATGACTGAGGTGTAACCATCAAGTAAAAAGTAATACCATATATTCCTTACACCTTGAATACATGTGAGTGTACACATTAGTTATTTTCAGAAGGTTTTTAAATATTTTAGGTCATTTTTTTACTCAAATCTTGAATTCATATCATAAATATCATGCCACATGACATTTCACAACCTGAACTAACCTTGCCTTGTCATAAAAAGGTCAAATGATCTGATATTTTAAAAAGACTCCTTTTTTTATTCAGCATGCTGGTTGCACCAAATTTGTTGGTTGCACCACATGACTTTGATTTGGCGGACATGTATATATTTTAGGGATGCACGATATTGGATTTTTGCCAATATCCGATATGCCGATATTTTTAACTCTTTTCGGCCTATAGCCAATGCCGATATATTTCCTTTTGTTTGGAAACAACACCAAGTCTCTCTGTGGAAATTATAAGCAACTTATTTTTAATTTTGGTTATTTTTTAACAAGAACTTATTTGTTAGAATTAAATAAACAATAATGAAGTTCTTTTATAATGACAGTACATTGAATCTTTGAAAATAACTAAAAATAAACTATATATCAATCACTGCATTTTTTTCCCCCAGAAAGATGCAGTAGTAACCATAACATTTTATTTTAAGATTTAACATTTGTAGATGGTCTAAAGCAAAAGAGTTGTAAAAATTTTGAAAATCTTTTAGAGCTCATAATTTGTTTAAAAAATATAACATATTTCACATTAATGCATAAATCAGTATAGATAAAATTATTTAATTTACAAGTGTCATGTTTGTGATTTTTTTTTATTCATGTAAGCTATAGCTTCTGACCTTTAAATCAAAACATACTCATGATTTTATGACATTGATACTGCTTTATTTAATCAGAATCACAGTCTAGATATATATATATATATTTTTTTTTTTTTTCAGATATTAAATATGATTTTAACACGAAATAAATAATAAAAAATGATGTCATACTACTTGTTTTTTTTTTCTTCCAAGAATTTAATCCTTTTGGGAAAAACCTGAAAAATGTCACAATTTGTCAAAAAATATCATAGCTTTGAAAGCACCACTGTAGGGTGGACGATATGGCAAAAATATCATATCATATGATTTTTTTTCAGGAAAATCACGATTCACGATTTTATCACAATTCTTTGTCATGGTGGTTTTTACTATTTTGCAAGTTGTCTGAGCAGTACAGCCAAACTAATTTCCCCATTTTAAAACTGTTGACTCCTCATTCTGTACGTGCATTCTCAGATTAAATGCAGCGATCCAAAACCGTGAATCCAATCACCATTCAGGCAAAACTTTGCTGACATCACACTCATATCATATGATTTTTTTTCAGGAAAATCACGATTCACGATTTTATCACAATTCTTTGTCATGGTGGTTTTTACTATTTTGCAAGTTGTCTGAGCAGTACAGCCAAACTAATTTCCCCATTTTAAAAAACAAAGCCTCATAAGATAACAAAATATAAAATAAAAAAGAATGGCAGACATTTAGGCCAAAGTGGGCAAAGACGAAAAACTTTGGCATTATTTTATCATTGTTATTAAAAAATAAGAACAAAGATAGCCTACACATTACAAATACACATAATATACAAATAAAACAAACAGTGCTTTATTTTTCAGGGTACAGTAGGTGTATTTAGTAGTAGCTTTCAAGAAATTGAATATAAAAATGAAACACTATATACTGTACACTTCACTGCATAAATTATACATTGATTCTTATTAAAGCAACTGTATTAAATTTCCTCAGTCAAGAGCAGTGAGTGATTTTTCTCTTTGTGTTTTGTTGTTTTATTAACATTAAAGGAATAGTTCACCCTAAAATGAAAAGTCATCGTTTACTCATTCTCAAGGTGTTTTAAACCTGAATGAGTTTCTTTCTTTTGTTTAACACAAAAGTTATTTTAAAGAATGTGGGTAACCACACAGTTGCTGGTCCCCAGTGACTTCCATAGTATTTTTTCCCCCCTACTTTCAAAGTCAATGGGGACCAGCAACTGTTTGGTTACCCAAAATATCTTCTTTTGTGTTCAGCACAAGAAAGAAATTAATACAGGTTTGGGACAACGTGAGAATGAGTAAATAATGACAGAATTAAAATTTTTGGGTGAATTCTCCCTTTAATGGCAAGCAGCAGTATGTTTAGTACAATTAGTCTGCTGTCGCTTTATGACCTGCACACATCTAATATACAGGCACGCATCCATTTTTCTCTCAACTGTTTACTTGAACTTTAGACATAACCAACTGTTTATATGTAAACCTTGTGTGTTTTTGACAGTATTAG
>NW_015650012.1:346020-368143 GCF_001515625.1 Sinocyclocheilus rhinocerous | reverse complement strand
ATATATATATATATATATATATATTTTTTTTTTTTTTCAGATATTAAATATGATTTTAACACGAAATAAATAATAAAAAATGATGTCATACTACTTGTTTTTTTTTTTCTTCCAAGAATTTAATCCTTTTGGGAAAAACCTGAAAAATGTCACAATTTGTCAAAAAATATCATAGCTTTGAAAGCACCACTGTAGGGTGGACGATATGGCAAAAATATCATATCATATGATTTTTTTTCAGGAAAATCACGATTCACGATTTTATCACAATTCTTTGTCATGGTGGTTTTTACTATTTTGCAAGTTGTCTGAGCAGTACAGCCAAACTAATTTCCCCATTTTAAAAAACAAAGCCTCATAAGATAACAAAATATAAAATAAAAAAGAATGGCAGACATTTAGGCCAAAGTGGGCAAAGACGAAAAACTTTGGCATTATTTTATCATTGTTATTAAAAAATAAGAACAAAGATAGCCTACACATTACAAATACACATAATATACAAATAAAACAAACAGTGCTTTATTTTTCAGGGTACAGTAGGTGTATTTAGTAGTAGCTTTCAAGAAATTGAATATAAAAATGAAACACTATATACTGTACACTTCACTGCATAAATTATACATTGATTCTTATTAAAGCAACTGTATTAAATTTCCTCAGTCAAGAGCAGTGAGTGATTTTTCTCTTTGTGTTTTGTTGTTTTATTAACATTAAAGGAATAGTTCACCCTAAAATGAAAAGTCATCGTTTACTCATTCTCAAGGTGTTTTAAACCTGAATGAGTTTCTTTCTTTTGTTTAACACAAAAGTTATTTTAAAGAATGTGGGTAACCACACAGTTGCTGGTCCCCAGTGACTTCCATAGTATTTTTTCCCCCCTACTTTCAAAGTCAATGGGGACCAGCAACTGTTTGGTTACCCAAAATATCTTCTTTTGTGTTCAGCACAAGAAAGAAATTAATACAGGTTTGGGACAACGTGAGAATGAGTAAATAATGACAGAATTAAAATTTTTGGGTGAATTCTCCCTTTAATGGCAAGCAGCAGTATGTTTAGTACAATTAGTCTGCTGTCGCTTTATGACCTGCACACATCTAATATACAGGCACGCATCCATTTTTCTCTCAACTGTTTACTTGAACTTTAGACATAACCAACTGTTTATATGTAAACCTTGTGTGTTTTTGACAGTATTAGTGCAATCAGATGCAAAAGATAACTTAGTCCAGTAATCGGGCGCTGTTTGACAGGCTTTTTAGCGTGTGAGCACAGGTGTACATGCTCAGAAAAAAGCGCATGTCAGAACAACACATGAATTAAATGTTTAACCGGCAAGGCTTTAAAGCACATACAAATGATGTACTTTTGTGATACACTTTTGTGAATAAGTGCAGTGTCCCGTGACTGTAACTCTACCGCAGAGTTAACATTTGATGTGAATGTATGTCGTGTTGTAAAGAAATATTGAGACAGAGGCACCAGAACTGCAACTGACAGAATGGGCACTGTAGTGCGATACTACGATATTTCTTCAAAAGCAGATCGTGGAGACATATTAATCATCCACGATCAAAAAACGTTATATCGCACACCCCTACACCAATGCTAAGAAAAAATAAAACAGGGGTGTCCAAACTCAGTCCTGGAGGGCCACTGTCCTGCAGAGTTTACCTCCAACTTGCCTCAACACACCTGCCTGGAAGTTTCTAGTGTGCCTAGTAAGACCTTGATTAGCCTGGTCAGGTGTGTTTAATTGGGGTTAGAGCTGAACTCTGCAGGACACCGGCCCTCCAGGAACAGGATTGGACTCCCCTGCTCTAAAACATTCTAGATCAGGGGTTCCCAATCCTGTTCTTGGAGATCTACCGGAAAGTTAAATTAATTAATCTCTAATTAAAATAAAGCAAATTAATCTCTTCGGTAGCACTTGATAATTACAGACTTCTGGGTTGGTGCTAGGCTGGAACTGAAGTCTGCAGGTAGGTAGATTTCCAGGAACAGGATTGGGCATCTCGGTTCAGTTCATGGATCTCCCTCCTAACGAGCTAATGATCTGAATCAGGTGTGTTAAATAAGAGAGACTTAGGGCCTGTTTACACCTGGTCACTTCATGTGTTTTTTCTGATCGAATAGCTATCCGATCGTGAAAAGACCAAGTGTAAATGCCCTCCGAAACGCATTCGAGACGGATATAAATCCGATCGCTCAAACCATTTCAGGAGGTGGTCTGGGACGCATTCCCGACGAAACTGGACAAGTGTAAATGCATCTGGTTGTTGAAACCACATATGCAAATTTTACTCCTCCCAAAACGTTAAAATAATAAACGTGTGAGAGCGTGTTATAGGCCATGACATTATAGTCAGATATGACAGCGCTAATGCAACACGCATTGCCGTGGAGGTGTAGCTGAGTATCTCTTCAGCAAGCCGACGCACAAACTGCCGCGACTGAACCTATCTAATGTCAGAATGAGCGATTCTCACCTATCTTTCCAGTGCTGATGCCGCGCGCTCTCCTATTGCGGGCTTTGATCTTGAAATGAGCTGATAATGAATAAAATGCAGTGCTTATCTTTTGATTTCGTTGACGTGAACTCCGTTAAATTTAAATATAGCGTAGGAATTGAAGATAGGATTTATATCCGTTTTGCGACGACACATTTATGTCGCCAAGTATAAATGGAAACGTAACAAATCCGATAGATATCCGATCAGCGAAAACTCATGAAATGACCAGGTGTAAACAGGCCCATACAAAATCTGCAGAGCAGTGGTACTTCAAGACTGGAATTGAGAACCACTGGTCTATCTAGTCTATTTAGTTTTTTGTAACATCATTTAGTGGCCCAGAGTGAAGATTTAGTCGCATATGCGAGTGATTTACTCGCAATGTAGAGGGTTGCATCGGGAAGAAATTAGCACTGCAAGCTGTTTGTGTGATGAAAAAAATAGCTCCATTTCTTGTGTCCAAACTTTTCTTAAAGCTGTGTTGCTGCTGCTGTTTTTCTTCCGCTGACCTCAACCCATGCCTTGCTCTCTCATTGGCTGTAGCTCGTCGCGACACCTGACACCACGGTTAAGCTTTACTGAGCATCACAGTTAAGCACCACAGAGATTCCCTAAGGTGCAAACACACTTTTTTTTGTACATTGTTATAAAACAGCCAGCTGGCTTAGCAGATGTTCACCTAACCATCTTTGAACACATCTAGACCACCAGGACTTTAAATGAACTAGCCATTTCTGTCCAGAGATAGTTTCTTGTTTATCATTGGTTTTTCTTAGTCTTTTAACTGCTTTTGTTTCATCTTGTAGGTGGCCCCCGACTTTTTCGAGTATTTCCGTGCGCTCTACCCCATCTTGCGATCAGATCCGACTCTTTGGTGCGTTTCCGCCTGGAACGATAACGGACGGGATGGGTTGGTCAACTCGGGCAAGGCTGACCTCCTTTACCGGACAGATTTCTTTCCCGGGCTTGGATGGATGCTTTTGAAGGAAGTCTGGGCAGAGCTGGAGCCCAAGTGGCCCAAGGCATTCTGGGACGACTGGATGCGGCACCCAGAGCAGCGGAAGGACCGCTCGTGCATTCGTCCCGAGATCTCGAGGACTATAACGTTCGGCCGGAAAGGCGTCAGTTTGGGTCAATTTTTCGACCAGTATCTGCGCTACATAAAACTCAATACTGAATTCGTGCCTTTCACTAAAGTGGACTTGTCCTACTTGGTCAGGGAGAAGTACGATGAAACCTTTGAAAAAGAAGTGTATAGTGCCCCCTTGGTGAAGGTGGAGGAACTACAGCAAGGTGGAAGCCTGAAAGGCTCCGGGCCGTTTCGAGTTCAGTACTCCAGCAGAGACAGCTTTAAAGTGCTGGCCCGCAACTTGGGAGTTATGGACGACTTGAAGTCAGGGGTTCCCCGTGCCGGTTACAGGGGCGTAGTCAGCTTTATTTCCCGCGGACGAAGAATTTATCTGGCTCCCCCTGAGGGCTGGACTAAATATGACACCAGCTGGAGCTGAGGAGGATGAGCTTTGAACCACAAAAGACCAGAAAGAGAAAACTCACAACTATTATTATAAGTACAGGAAGAGAGAAACGCCCTCTCAAACCAAAGAAAACAGAGGCAGGGTGTGAAAGTTTGAGGAAAGCTTACCGCTAAGATGTGAGTATAAAATAACTGCTGTTTTGTTATGGAGGAACACCCAGGAATGCTGGGAACAGCACAAAAGTTGGTGCATCGTATTTGTGCAGCAATCATGCAACAATCTTCCCTCAGAGAAAATAGAGTTACGCTGCAAACAGCTCCTATGCAGAATCGCTCATTCTGACATGGAGAAAAATAATCAGATTTTTTTTTTCTGATTGATTCTTTCTGTTGGTGTTAACATCAATCCAAAAGGCATATAAGAGGTCTTTTATCCCACCACAGTATCTTTTGGTTGAATCTCACGAAAACACTCACATTTTACTCCAAAATCAGTAGAAGAAATTATATTTGCATACATGCCAAAAAACCAAACATTTTTGTAACATTATTTTCATTGCAAACTCATTTTTTTCCTTAAATTATTTTTGTAAGGAATCTTGACGGTTTTACTTTTTTTTTTTTCATTATTCTCAGTTATGATTTTAATTATAACAGGAATGACTGTATAATTAATACATATTATTGCTGTAATATTTTATATATATAATTAATAATAATAGTTATTATAATTATGTGCTTAATTTAATATTTTTTTTGACAAGTGAGATTCAGCCTTTTAAAGACCAATCTGAGTGTTAAAAGCCCTTTTGAAACCCTTTCGCCAAGTTTTATGAGTCCCTGACATCATTATAAATGAAGATTGTGTAGAATTGTAGTCTATTTTGATCAATGCATTCATATAAAAGCGCAGACTCGTTCATTTGGCTTTTATGTAGCACCGTTGAATCTATGAAGTTCAAGCTTGCCAGAAATTATTCAAGGCTCGTGTAACTGACATACCAAAACTCTGGACAGCATCTCTTCTGTGCCATTCTGTTGAAGTACTGTACTTGAAGCTGTTTTTGTTTTAACTGCTCTTCCTGGACCGGGAGCGCTCTCATTGCTTCTTAAAGATGTTGTAGGTTTGTTGCAAAACCAGTGGTCATGGAAATCACTTTTTTACGTTCTTACGGATGAAATAAATGGATTTCAGTAGGCCGGAGAAGACATTTTAATTAAATGTACTGTATCTAAATGTTTGGGAGAGAAATTATCCGATATTAATGCATATGCAGTATGAAGAAGTGTGAAACCACTGCCTGACATGTTTATAACTTTAATACATTGAGAATAAAACAGACTATTTTGATATTTGACAATATATTCTGTTTTTCTGTCTTTTTTGCCCATTTAAACATCCTTTTAGGAATCATTAGATCTTTGTTTAATTTTTAAGGTCACTCATTTTGAGGTTTGTAAATGTGTTCTCTCTGTGTCATGTTGGTTGTTAAAGCTGAAATCCTATCCGGTGACTTCCTTCCAGGGATCATTTGTCCAAACCCCCAACATCAGCACTGATCCAGGCGCCATTGTGACACATCTCTGACGCTCCAGATTTCCTTTCTCACTCCTATTGTGTCCTGTTGGCTTCCTGTCTTATGACTCTCTGTTGCTGACTTTACTACGTTCTTTTCCTGTTCTTGTACAACCACCAGCAACTTTTGAAAAGCCAAAAGATGTGTGTTACTGATTAGATGAATTGGACATTCATTTTGTGTTTCTTTAGCCATTAATCGGATTCATTTTTCTGGGAAATAGGCAGTGGTGAATCATACTGGAACATCTTATTCTAGCAAGATTGATTAATTGGTTGATCATATTGCCACATCAGATCAGGGACATGAGTAGTAGTTGAAATTAAGTGGTTTTACTACTTCAGAACGTATCTAGTGTGCTTTCACACCTTATGACTTGTCAAAAAGAGCTAATTTGATAGACCTCTTTCAAGTCCCTTTTCCAGCAACAGAGTGGAATCTGGAAACGCTTTTTGCACTTCTACAGAAAACCGGCCCAAATAAGCAGCTGGTCTCAAACCAAGATGTTTTCAAAACAACAACAGCTCAGTCTGGAAAGATTTACACAAAACTAGGTCGTCGTCTTATTATAACTGAAACATAGCTGTCTATATTGGAAACGTCTGATGCAGTGATGAGTTCAGTTGACAGACGTCCAACTCCGACACACAGCAACTCTAACCGTTTCATCTTCTCCGTCCATATGAAATAAGACCTGTCATATTAGTGAATTGATCATTATGAATTTGAATCATTTTATCTTCTGACCATTGCACCAAAAAGAACATATGCGAGTTATCTTTCGGCTCTGAAAGGTAGTTATAAGGTGGGCCGGTTCACAAATCAACCAATACAGCTAAGACTGCTCTGCACCTGCTCAAAATTCAATGTACAGATGCATAAAAGCCAGATCATTCCTACTCTGACACACATCACCCCCTAGTATCAATATACAGTTGAAATAGTGGTGTAAATGCATTCAAGCCACCTCAGAGTTAAACGGTCTGTATAAATGCCACTTCAGAAGTGCTTCTGTGCTGCCTTTGCAGTGTAAATGACTTGTGAGGGTCTGAATTCATTCAAACCTAGGTGTCCTTCATTTTTCGTGTTCTGCTCCATCTCGTGTCTGACAGTTGGTGAGGTCCAGTGAACTGTTCTTTCCAGTACGCAGCGTATTTTTTTGTCATCAGTACAGTCTGCAGAACTGGGGAAGGGAAGTTAACTTTTGGCTTTAGAGTGTTAACTAGCCAAAAATCTTGCGAACCACTCTGGAATCTTAAAAAACGGAACAAGAGTGAAAACAATAATGTTTAAATTATTGAAAACAAAGTGTAAATGAAACAAACAGTTTATTTGGTTTAACAAGCATTAAGTAGTTTAAACAAAGTGGCCATTTGCCTGGCAACTGAACAAACACTGAATACATAGCGTTGATACCTACTTCACTGATAACAAGCATTCAGCATATACTGCTAATATATTGAATAACTTTCCAACAATTTTACATCAATGCAATCAACTGTATGGTCCACTATAATCCAATGATGAAAACTCCTCTCACAACAGAAACAAAAATTATGCCTCGCCATTATAAATAACCAAAATTCAAAAACAATCAAATTAATCCTATTGGGAGGGAAAATATTAACATTGAACATAATGCATTTTTTTTACTTGCAACAAGCAAAATCAAAACTGAACTAGTGAGGAGGTTCTAGGAAATCCACTACAATATAAGATAACACTGTGATATGAGCTGTTTATTTTAAGTATTCACTAACACCGTTAACAGTCTATGTGAAATATAAACTCTCTGGTGCTACCTAATGCTACAATGCCATGCATCCTCCAAAGAAACTGCTGCCTTTTGTGTTCTGTCATCTTTATCGTGTTTGCTCAACTAGGAGAAACAGATACACAAGGAGAAAATCATGTAAGTGCACAAATTCAGATAACAAGAACTGTTTGGACTTATTTCCTCAAAACATTTTAACTAAATATGGACAATTTCGACATTTTCTATTAACAAAAACCCAAAAATGAGATTTCTGTCATTAGGTCTCCTGCATACAAATGTTTTAATTTTGGAGCTTGACAGCGCCACTTCCCATTCACTTTCATTATATGGAAGAGAGCAACCTACACATTCTTCAAAATATCTTCTTTTGTGTTCCACAGGAAAAAAACAGTTGAACAGGTTTTTGAAATAAGGGTGAATAAATGATAAGAGAATTGACTTTTGTTTTGTGAATTGTCCCTTTAAAACTACTTTTGATTGGAAAACCAGCCTGCAAAGGTTAAATATTATCACTCACTATATGATGAGATGTCAATCTCCTCTGGAAGTTCGCTGATGTTCACCTCAAACCTGTCCTGAACATCATTCAAAGTGCGGGCGTCAGTCTCATCTGACACAAAGGTGATGGCCAGACCTTTCGTTCCAAACCTGCCGGCCCTTGCAACCTGAAGGAATGAGAAAAGTTAAAGCTGTTCAGATGAATCCTTTTACAGCCCAAGTTTGGCTTTGTTTGACAAATCATTATCACATGAACTGAACTGACCCTGTGCAGGTATGTGTCTGAATCTTCAGGCATGTCGTAGTTGAAGGCGATGTTGACTCTTTCGATGTCCATACCTCGGCCAAACAGGTTTGTGGCCACCAGGATCCGTCTCTGGAAATCCTTGAATTGCTGATATCGAGCTAATCTGGGATAATAATAAGAGTCTTAAGCGTGATATGAGCACCTAAAAAAATCCTACAATCATATCTGTAACATTAAAGTGGATAATGTGGAATGTTTTCTACCTTTCGTCTTGAGGCATTGCTCTATGAATGGCAATGGCAGGGAAATTTTGCTCAACCAGCAACTGGGCCAGAGCAATACAACGCTGCACGGACTTCACGAAGATCACCACCTGCAATACTAAACAGCTGTAACACTGTACCAGCCAGCTGTCTTCATTAAAATGAAACATCAAATCCCAATGGCCACTTCAAACCAAGTGCAAAAATTCTCTCCTTGAATTCACTTTTTTCCCCCCATAGCTTATATCAATCTTTTGGAGTGCTTGGCAAAAAAACTCACCAAAAATTGTTTAGGTCATCCAGAAACCCAAATAAAAGTTTGGATATATATATATAGTAAATAAATGAAAAGTTTTATTCAGCAAGGATGCATTAAATTGATCAAGTGTGACAGTAAAGACATTTACAATGTTACAAAAGATGTTTCAAATAAATGCTGTTCTTTTCAACTTTCTACTCATCAGAGAATCCTGAAAAAAATGTATCTCAGTTTCCACAAAATCAACAAAACACATTACATTACAAAAATAACATTGATAATAAGAAATGTTTCTTGAGCAGCAAATCAGTATATTAGAATGATTTCTGAAGGATCATGTGACACTGAAGACTAGAGTAATGAAACTGAAAATACAGCTTTACCAATTTAAAGGGGTCATATGATGCGATTTCAAGTTTTCTTTTCTCTTTGGAGTGTTACAAGCTTTTGGTGCATAAAGAAGATCTGTAAAGTTGCAAAGACGCTTTGTTGAAAACGACGTGTTTGAGAGAGGCGGGGCATAGAGGACCTACAATAATGTACAGTATTTGAAAAAGAATGTGTTTTTTGAACATTAAAGCATGTCAACATATTCTGTTACACCAAATACACAAAATAATGATCTTTAAAATAGCATCATATGACCCCTTTAAAATATATAATTATTTAGAAAAGTTATTTTAAATTAAAAAAAATTCAGATATATTAGTTATTTCAGAATATTAGTTTTTACTGTATTTTTGATCAAACAAATGCAGCCTTGGTAAGAATAAGATATTTATTTCAAAAACATTTTTAAAAAATCTTATGGACCCTAAACCATATACATTATTTAAGGTTTAAGGTTACGGTTGTAAAATTGCATAATTATGTTACATCAAAACTTTATTTTTAGGTTTAAGATTGTAAATCCCAGATTCTGAATGTGGTTTTGAACTCAATTGTATTTTATCCTCACAATTTTACTTTCATTCCATTCCATTGGGTTGTAGTTTGCATTTAATTGGATAAACAAAATCTGTATTCAAATGGGTTGCATTGTATTTTGCATTAAAGCATGTGAATGACCAGAGTGCATGTTGCTTTCAGATATGCAAACGTTTCTTAGAAAGCGGCAAAAAACAGTGCGGTCTCTCTCTCTCGCTCTCTCGTCACTCTTGGTTTGAATCGACTTAGTGTTTGGAGACTTTTGCATGTGTCCTACTGGACTCTCCAGATACCTGGTTAAACTCCAACACGTCCAGGAGGTCAAATAGCTTCCTGTTCTTCTCATTGTCCTTCAGCTTGACGTAGTACTGCTGGAGGCCGTGAAGCGTCAGCTTGGTCTCGTCGTCCACAAAAATTTCCATCGGCACAATTTTACTTTCATTCCATTCCATTGGGTTGTAGTTTGCATTTAATTGGATAAACAAAATCTGTATTCAAATGGGTTGCATTGTATTTTGCATTAAAGCATGTGAATGACCAGAGTGCATGTTGCTTTCAGATATGCAAACGTTTCTTAGAAAGCGGCAAAAAACAGTGCGGTCTCTCTCTCTCGTCACTCTTGGTTTGAATCGACTTAGTGTTTGGAGACTTTTGCATGTGTCCTACTGGACTCTCCAGATACCTGGTTAAACTCCAACACGTCCAGGAGGTCAAAGAGCTTCCTGTTCTTCTCATTGTCCTTCAGCTTGACGTAGTACTGCTGGAGGCCGTGAAGCGTCAGCTTGGTCTCGTCGTCCACAAAAATTTCCATCGGCTAGGACAACCAGCGGAAGCAGGGGGAAGGTGAGGAGGGGTGGGAGAGGAGCGTGCAGGTTCACGGGGTTAAGATTGTGTGAAGACACACAGGAAAGTAGAAAGGAGAGAGTGATGAAACAGTAGGAGAAAGGGAGGGAAGAGAAGGGATGGGGGTTAGATTCACCCTCCCCTCCCGTCCCAAGCCAATGAGGACACAACACACACGCGCACACACACACTTACTGTCTCAACACAATGATAAATGCTACCCTGCTGTCCTAGGCTACTTTTAGCTACCAATATCAAGCCTAAAATCATAACTGTGCTATTTCTAAATAAAAGTTCAAAAACTACAGTTCTACTGTAGCCCTCCCCTCCCATCCCAAGCCAATGAGGACATAACACACACGCGCACACACACACTTACTGTCTCAACACAATGATAAATGCTACCCTGCTGTCCTATGCTACTTTTAGCTACCAATATCAAGCCTAAAATCATAGCTGTGCTATTTCTAAATAAAAGTTCAAAAACTACAGTTCTATTATAGAGGAACACAAAGTAAAACTACTTCCGTTACATCAATCAATGTGCAGTTTGACAGAAATGTCATGAGTTTTAAGTAGCATAAAGTCAACATGAAATCAAAACCCTATTTGCTTTCTAAATACACACTCCTGTTCATAATATGACGGATTCACCAGTGCACATTATTCCGCAGAAAAAGAAAAAAAAAACATTTGTCTCTGTAGTCTTTCATTAAAATGTAATAACTTGCTCTGCCTCAACATCCCTTTTTTGATGATTTCACCTAGGTCACAGCAACAATCTCATGGCAATTCGTAGCATTTCTAAAATCTTACTAGTAGTTAACGTGGTAAGTTACAATGACAACTGATTTGACAAAAAGAAGCATTACAGTGGGGTAATGTCAACATTCAGCCACCAAAACAGTTAAAAGCGTGTGCCAGTGCGGTTTCAGCTGATTGTAAAGTTCATTCAGGTATTGTCTGCCCACTTTTCACCATCCAATCAAGTCCCACCCCACATTTTTTCCTTGTGTTTTATTCTGAAATTGTCTCTTTTTATGCAAGCAATACAAGTTATAAATGTGGTTTCATGTTGACTTTAAACACTCATAAACCACCTCACACAATACTGCAACACTGTTTTACATCAATCAATGTGCAGTTTGACAGAAATGTCATGAGTTTTAAGTAGCATAAAGTCAACATGAAATCAAAACCCTATTTGCTTTCTAAATACACACTCCTGTTCATAATATGACGGATTCACCAGTGCACATTATTCCGCAGAAAAAGAAAAAAAAATTTGTCTCTGTAGTCTTTCATTAAAATGTAATAACTTGCTCTGCCTCAACATCCCTTTTTTGATGATTTCACCTAGGCCACAGCAACGATCTCATGGCAATTCGTAGCCTTTCTAAAATCTTGCTAGTAGTTAATGTGGTAAGTTACAATGACAACTGATTTGACAAAAAAAAGCATTACAGTGGGGTAATGTCAACATTCAGCCACCAAAACAGTTAAAAGCGTGTGCCAGTGCGGTTTCAGCTGATTGTAAAGTTCATTCAGGTATTGTCTGCCCACTTTTCACCAATGTCTGCCCACTTTTCACCATCCAATCAAGTCCCACCCCACATTTTTTCCTTGTGTTTTATTCTGAAATTGTCTCTTTCTGTGCAAGCAATACAAGTTATAAATGCGGTTTCATGTTGATTTTAAACACTCATAAACCACCTCACACAATACTGCAACACTGTTTAACATTTAGCAGTGGGAGGTTCAGAAGGCCAAATTCATGCACCAGATTGCTTCACTGAATATACAGAGAACATCCTCAATCTGATCTGATCTGTTCTGTGCAGGTGGTAGACTCATGTTTTAGGATCTGGGCTACTAAAACAAAGGTTTCGGGTGTAATAGCCATCAGCAATGACCATGGAAAATTACTGAGATCAAAGTCCTATTCTATCACTATTGGGCTCTTAACAAAAGCACTAAACTGCACCTCCAACCGTGTCTGACACAGTGGCACTGCTAAATGCACATTTGCACTTACCTTCGAGATGTGTAGGCAAATCTATCTTTACTGTCTGTCAATCAATCCTCTATTTGCTGCTGAGCTGGTCTAAAGCTCATTTTACTATACTGTCTTCAACCTAATGCTGAACTCAAATCAGAAGATTACATCAGGCAGCATCTCAATACTATTTATGTACTGTAACTCTCACTAAATAAGCACTAAAGAGTGTATGTTTGAATCTGTGTGTGTTTGAATTCAAAGTCATCAGTCATTATTTTATAGTATATTATGGTGCAAGGGGATTTGCTCATGAATATTTAGTAAAGCCACACCCCTCACATGTCATTGAGCATTTTAAAAGGGGCTCAAAGTTGTATTCTACTATTTACGGTTTCTTTTTGAGTCACGACTTTGTTGCTTATGGCCACCTAACGGTTCTTCAAGAGCATCTCTATCTACACCCGCGCATGTCTCCTCTCTCTCGTCTAAGTTTCTTCATCATCTCATCCCTCTCGCTCCAGTCTTCCGCAGCTTCATCCTCCCTTTCTCTTTCTTCTCTTGTCCCTCACACCCGCGCATGCTTTCTCCTCCACTTTGGGCCAGTTTTATTGCCTTGATTTTAACTTAGCGACAGTTTGTCTTTTTTTCTTGGGGGCAGATGAGAAACCGTTCTAATCAGCTGGATTGATGAAGAGCTGTTCCATCATTGGCCGGTCGACCTGAACTGATACATGCTGCCAATGACTGAATCGTTCGTTTCGTTTTATTCCTGCTGTCTGCTTTGTTAAAGAGTAATTAACTGCAGCCCTGGAGTGCCAGTTTGCAGTGAATCTAATGTAGTTTTTAGCAGTTGGCTTGCTTTGTTGGGCCAATACTTTATCAGTTTTAGTTTTGTGCCCCTTGAGAGTCTCTGGCAGTTGACAACAGAATTCATGAAGCTCCAACAAGTGCTTCTCCACTTAATTAAAGGTTATTTGAGGACAGGTCTCTAGGCTGGAATTACAACTGAGCAGAAACTAAAGCAATTTGTCTTGATAAATGGATACTGCGAGTGAAATAATATTCAAATGTGAAGGATTTTGGTCTCTAAATGGCTAAATGATTTTGAAAGATGCGTTTATGCTTTGAATTTACTGCCCTGAAGTGTATTTGAAGATACACTAGATCCTTCCCTTAAAGACATCCTCTTATCCTGTTTAAAAGACATTGGATGGGCTCTTCATGACTTTAGCAAAGGTTGTTAAAGGACCTATTTAAATGTATAGCCTCATGGACGATGCATTCTCTGTTGGCCAAACGGACGTGTGACCGTGTTTGCCAAATGCCGACGCAGCGCTGCCAGCTGAGGCGGGGATTAAGGACTGTGCCTCTATTAGTTAACAGTCTGTGATTATCAAACGGGCAGCAGAGAGGGGCATTTAGCGTTATGATGTCTCAGGGAGGCCGTAAATGGATCCCACTCCTGAGCCTGCTCTTTCAGGTGTGTATGAGGTGGTCTTGTGTAGGGAAGGAGCTGTTGACATGGTAGAAGTAGGAGAGGCGTAATTACATCTTGCATGAACTTTCTGCAGACGGGACGGATCTCTTTACTCAGGGTGGCACTGAACATCATGACCTGCTTCTCGTGAGGGGTCATACGAAAGATCTCCTGGACATCACGCCGCATGTCTGCAGGGGACAGTAAAAGAACAATGCATTCATATTATTAACATTATTATCATATATCTAATAATGATCATTGCTATGTTTGGAACAGCATGCTACACATACTGTTTCTGAACTACAGTATACAGTGTCAGTATAGATAGTGTGTGCAGAAATAGTGTGCAATGTTTAGACATTTTTATTAAAAATTTAAATGCAAAGTAACAATTTTTGTTTCATAAAACAACGATCATGTGACAACAATGGAACAGTAGAATAATGCCTACTGTTTCTCCTGCTGCTTTTAAAGATAAGTATGCAGTATACAGTGTGTACGTCACAGAATTCAGTGTAATTTCATTCTGAACACAGCCATAGTCTCATAAAGAGTCTGCTCACCGAGTTGCTCCAGCATCTTGTCGCATTCGTCCAGGATGAAGTGCTTGATGTGGCGCAGGTTGAGACTCTTGTTGCGAGACAGAGCTAGAATACGTCCAGGTGTTCCCACCACCACATGAGGGCTCTCTTTCTTCAGAACCTCCTCATCCTTCTTTATAGATAAGCCACCAAAGAACACTGCCACCTGGGGGAGAGAGACAGCGCAAGCAAAGCAACCTGAGAAAAGTTTGTGCACAGCAATATTGAAAAGTTACAGTTTGTTAGACATACAGGTTATTACTGTCTTTTAAATTCAACTCCTGGATTTTTAATTATATAACAAACAAGACGTGTAAATGTATAGAAGTGTAACTGCAAGTGTAGGTTTTATTAATACATTTAGGCCCGGTTTCACAGACAGGGCTTAGGTTAAGCCAGGATTAGGCCATAGTTCAATTAGGACATTTAAGTAGTTTTTAGAAATATGCCTTAGATAAAAACATTACTGGTGTGCATCTTGAGACAAAACAATGCATTTTAGTCTGGGACTAGGCTTAAGCCTTGTCTATGAAACCGGAGGTTAATTTATCAGTATGGATTACCCATAAATGTGGGATATTTTAAGAAACATTAGATGATATTAATAATAATATTAATGATTTTTAAAATGCCTCTTAAAAATGTATTTCTGAAATGTATTTATATATTTTCATTATATTTAATAAAATATAATTTCACAGACCATCGTGGAAGAATATTTTTTTTCCATCATCAAAAGCCAAATATCAATATATAATAGACAAAATAGATTATTTTATATTCAATATGGCAATATTTATTCTTAGAAAGTTATCAGAAAACAAAGATACAGTAAAAACATTAATATTGTGAAATATTATTACAACTTAAAATAACTGTTTTCTATTTGAATATATTTTAAAATGTAATTTATTCCTGTGATATAAAGCTGAATTTTCAGCATCATTTCTCCAGTCTTCAGTGTCACACGATCCTTCAGAAATCAGTATAATATGCTGCTCAAGAAACATTTTCTATTATTATCAATGTTGAAAACAGTTGTGCTGATTCATATTTTTGTGGAAACTGTCATACATTTTTTTTCAGGATTCTTTAATGACTATAAGATTCAAAACAACAGAATTTATTTGAAATAAATAAATGTCTTTTACTGTCAGTTGTGATCAATTTAATGTGTCCCTGCTGAATAAAAGTATTAAATACTTTAAAAAAAAAAAACTTACTGACCCCAAAATTTTGAACGTAGTGTTATTATTTATGCTTTGTTCCAAAACTTGGACTAATGAAATTCCTTTGTGATGTGACTAATTATCATTGCATCTCATTTACAATTCAGTAAATTGCTCTTCCTGTCATTCCAGTTGAAATTCCAACACAAGAATGGAAAGGGAGGCCATTTTTACACCTGTCACAGCCTCTTCTACGGTACAGATCAGAACAGATTTTAAAAGTAAGTAGTTCTCATATATCCCGCTATTGAAACACATGAACTAAATCTTTTCTAGAAATGTAAATGTGTCTTCCTACCTTGACACTGGGCATGTATTTGGAGAAGCGTTCGTACTCTTTGCTGATCTGGAAGGCCAGCTCTCGGGTGTGACACATCACCAACACTGATACCTGGGTGAAAGCAATCACTGGTCAACCCCAAAAATTGTGGAATGGCACATAAAGCACGCTCAGAGGCATCATTTTATTTATGTCTTAATTCTTTTGTTTTCAAAGCCTTTAAAAAAGATTGCCATTACCTGCCCTGTCACTGGCTCCAGCTGCTGAAGTGTGGCCAACACAAAGACAGCCGTCTTCCCCATTCCAGACTTGGCCTGACATAATACATCCATCCCCAGGATCGCCTGAGGAATGCATTCATGCTGAACTGAAAGAGAGAAAAAAACACACAGATATATTCAAATATATCAAACTGATATTCTGAAAGCAAAGAAACTTCTAGCACATGTACAATTGCTCACCCTCGGATGGATGTTCAAAGCCACAGTCCACTATAGCTCTCAGCAGTTCTGGTTTGAGAAGGAAATCCCTGAATCCAGAGGAGTGGATGGACACATATGACCCTTTGACCCCTTCTTTCCTGATGGATATTAAGCCATCGTTGTGTCCAAGTCCTGTGTCCGCGGCACCACCTGCATCAACCTCATCCTCCTCATAGTCCAACAGCTCATTCTCAACATCGTTCTCCGTCATCCTGCAGAGAGATTGGGAAAAGACAACAAAGAAATACGTAAGTAAGTAATCAAACTAACTGAATTATTGCTGGAGTACCTGACAGCACCTCTTCCTGTCAATCACTATGTAATGTAATTATCAATAACTTATACTATAAAAGTAGACATAAGATACTGATGATTACATTACACAATGTAATCATGCTACCATAAGTGTGTGTTTGCATGCATGTACGTTTTTTATGTGTGCGTGTTAATAAAACGTTATCAAATATAATTTTATGAAGTTATATATGTTTACACACACATATCAAGACAAGCTATTAAAAAATAAAATCACATTCTCCAGTATTACAATTGCTAAAAAAAACAAAAAAACATTCATTTAAATCTGTTGTTTTATATTAATTAATACGCGAGTATTTAAGGGGGCAGCTCAAGCTAGCAAACTATACCAAATATATTAGCTGTAGCTTATCCATTTAGCCCAAGAGATGCAGCGGGCCGTACAGTGACTATTGCACAACATCCCCGTGTGTTTTCTGACGGAATATAAAGTCTCTTATCACTTCCCGTGTTTATTTTGATGTTTTATAATATTAAATAATCGCGGTTACCTCGAAATACTGTATGAAGCAGTTGAATTTCACTGCAGCTGCTGGATAGGTTGGCGCGACGATGTCATCAACCCGCGACAAATCGACTGTTTCGATGAAGGACCCAACATGAGCTGCCTTGAGAAGAGACATCTCAGATTATAGACAAGAAATCTTGTTATTGTTATTGAAACAGGTTCAATGCCATTGTGTTTGAGCTTTAATAAGTAAGTTCTGTTTATGTGGATACACGCGTCCTGACGCATCTTGGTTTGAACGCAGCGGCTGTAGTGTGTAAATCTCTGTTCTTTTTTCAGAAATGTCATGTTTTAGTGGTGATCTCAACTTTTGCCCGGAATGTGGGAATATTCTTCCAGTGCCTGGCAGGGAAAATACCATTACCTGCCCGCGGTGCTCTTTCAAAATCCCTGTTCGAGGTGAGAGATATTGAATATGTTGTATATGACACTACACTCAGCAGCAGAGGTTTATGGTACATCAGTAAGTTTATGTTATAAATTAGCTGTAGGATTCTCTCTCAGAATTCACAGGTCAAGTTATTAAATCATCGGTGGTGTTTAATCCTCTGGATCAGAGCTCCAGCACTGTTGACCGCGAAGAGGATGCTGAGCTGAAGGGGCCTGTGGTAAGATATTTAAGCATACAGAGATTAATCCTTAAATACTATTAGTTCTCTTTGGAGTGTCACCCAACAGACATTTCACCTGTTTCTCATCTTCCGCAAACTTTCCATCAGATTGACAGGAGATGTTCGCGCTGTAACAAAGAAGGAATGGTTTATCACACAAGACAGATGAGATCTGCAGATGAAGGACAGACGGTCTTCTTCACATGCATACACTGCAGGTAATTAACATATTATGCTCTTTTTAACAATTTATACTTTTTCCAGTAGGTTGTTCTGAACGCTGTTTAGTGTTTAGACGTTGTTTTAAGTGATCATAATTGCCATTATTCTACATGTGTACTGATGGCAGAAACTGTTCATTTGATTTCTCTGTTACAGGTTTCAAGAAAAGGAAGATTCATGAGAAACATTGCTGCTGCGATTGCCATTTACATTTATTGGTTATCAAAATTGAAATAGTGTGAAATATTAAAAATGCTCTGTACATGTCTTTAATGTTATTAAAAATAAAAGAAAAAAAGAATGTGTGCAGAAGTCTTCTTTTGCAGGGCTAATTTAGAATTTATGTTATATAAGTCTTTTTCCACTATTTTTTTATGTATACAAATTGTATAATATCCATGGTACACATTTCTAGTAATTGTGCAGTTAATTCTCATATTGTATTTTTTCAGAATGTTTTGGAATATATTTCCTCTCCCCAAATTTGACACCACTGAAACACAATAATATATAATTTAATAAGAAGGGTTGTATTGACGTATTAAGATTTTGCTTACATCTACCCTGTAAATATATTTGTTATTTTATTAAAGGGGTCATATGATGTGATTTCAAGTTTTCCTTTCTCTTTGGAGTGTTACAAGCTGTTCGTGAATAGATAAGATCCCTAAAGCTGCAAAGACTAAAGTCTCAAACCCAAAGAGATATTCTTTATAAAAGTTAAGACTCGTCCAAGCCCTCCTAAAACGCCTCGTTTAAACACGCCCCCACATATCTACGTCACTATGTGGGAAGATTTGCATAACGCCACCCAAATGTTCACGCAAAGAAAGAAGGTAGGTGTAACTTTATTGTTGCTGCCACCGCCATGTTGTGGAGACGCTGTGTTTTTCGTTGTGAAAGTGAAACTACTTTGTTTGGGTTTTTTTTTTTTATATGAATATGCCACTGACGATTCAAACGCGAGTTTTGAGCAGTGTAGAGTAGCGCTTGCTGTTTGTTTGTCATTTCTCCGATCACAAACACAGACATGGTTTTATGTTACGCTCCGGCCGGACGGGATCATCACAATATGTTAAGGGCAGTAACATTTCCGTCACACGCTTGAGGTATTCGGCCAATCACAACGCACTGGATAGCTGGCCAATCAGAGCACACCTCGCTTTTCAGACGATGAGCTTTGTAAAAATCGACGCGTTTCAGAAAGGCGGGGCATAGAGGAGAAACAATAATGTACAGTATGTGGAAAATAATGTGTTTTTTTTTACCTTAAACCACATAAACACATTTCATTACACCAAATACACAAAATAATGTTTTTTAGCAACATCATATGACCCCTTTAAAACGTTTTCTGAGGTAAATCAATAACAATTACAATTTTAACAATATTTCAAGTGTAATTTATGAGATTTGTTGTTTTTTGAATCCAATCTTTCTTTGCAAAAGACAAAAAGTTGATCATACTGATTTCAAAGTTAAGGATTCATTAGTTTGTATATACATTTTACCAAACACTATCATAACATCTTTGATAATTCAATATACTTTATTTGTGACAAAACATCCTATGTTTTGGTTGTGACTGCACATTTTCGGTAATGTTTTGGTAGCGACCACATGGCATTACAGAACTTTAACTCGCATACTAAAATATTTTAAAAATTGCATAACTACTAAAATGTTGTTTATTTCCCCCAAATAAATGATTGTGTTCTCTTTTGTCACTACTGAAACAATGATGACATGTGATTGATACGGTAGTGACAATTTTAGATACTTTTGGGCCCAACTCAAAGATACTAATCAGCACATGCTACCTAGCACAGTTCTGAACAGTTGTACACATATAAAAACTAAATGTTATGGAATAACTCCCAAAAAAGTGTGTTGCAGAAAAAAGATGTTCCTTAAAATTACACACAGATTTTCAGACTTTTGAACACATTTATCTCAAACTGATGGGACCAATCTACTCACCATGTAGCTATGAGAGAGAGGGACACAGGGATATTTCCTGATCATAAATGTAGGGGTGTAGTTAAATTCAGTCTCAGCCAATGGACTAAAACATACACTTTGACTTTCAGTGTCAGTTTCGGTAGTGACATGAAAATATGGCACACATGTTTTTACATAAAGTTTCATAATTTACAAAGAAAATATTCAATAAATATTTTTTTTAACTTCACTTTTAAAATAAAAAAGATTTTCATAAGTTGAAATTTAGGGGTTAGGGTTCGGGATAGCCACCTCCAAATTGAAAGTAGCCTACCCAATAAATGATGATTTTATATATTTTAAGCTTACTGATATTTTAAATATTATTGTGGGTTTCAATAGATAATAGAAGGATCTTAGTAAACATCTAAGATTTGAGTAATTAAATGCTTTTTAAATGTGTTTTTTTGGTAGCGGGACAGCCGTTTGCACCAATTCTGTAGAATGGCCCATATAGTTTACATTAATTAAACATAATAAAACATGTCTTCAAAAAAAACCACCATATATTAATACATATTTTTATATAAAAAGTTTACAAAGAAATACAGTTGACCGAAAAGACCCTCGCCACGTTAACCAATCAGACTGCCCGTTTCAGCGGTCACGTGATCATTCAACATAGCTCTTTACTGAATGCATACATGAATGCTTGTGAAGAAAGAAAATGATTCATTGTTTAATACATTATTTTGCTCCCTGACGCATGTGAAACAAGGTAAGCCCATTGAATATATATTAAAAATATTTTTAAATCGAAAAACACCGCCACTAAACACTTTAGTACGTTTTCTCTGTAATGATTAATAGCACGCAACAATAAGCGCAATGATACATTATTAAATATAGTCTCCACTGTATTCGTCGTTGCTGACCTGTTATGTCAGTGTACTATGTTGTTTAAATAATTTATCGCCATTGAATGTGCTCTAACGCCTCAGTCACAGATTCCTATGTGCAAAAAAAATGTTTGTAAACAATATGGCAGTGGACATAATGTATTATATAATAATATAAGAAGAGTATGGCGCGGTATATATCACTCACCATAGCCTTGCATTGCAGTAATAATGCGGAATGCAAGCCTCCTCATTCACATGTCTGTCTGTCTGTGAAAACAGATGAAGCTTCGAGTCCAGCTGCAGTGCAAGAACTTGATAGGAACTGAGTCCGGAGATCCTCGACAGGCTCTACAATCACCCAGCAACATGCCTGACAGTCTACAGGTCCATCTGGCTTTAGGGTTTAAATATACATACTACACATTTACATGTATGAATGGCATTTGATTAGATAATGAAACCTAAAAGCAAATGGCATTTGTTTAAAAGAAAGAGAGAGGAATGCACAACATACTTTTCAAGCCAACAAAATCTTTACATAAAAGTCTGTAATAGTTCTAACATACACTACCAGGTAAAAGTCTTTAAACAATGAGATTTGTAATGTTTTTTAAAGAATTTTCTTCTGCTCAACAAGGCAGCATTTATTTGATCCGAAATACAGCAAAAGCAGTAATATTGTGAAATATTTTTACTATTTAAAATAACTGCTTTATATTTGAATATATTTTAAAATGTAATTTATTCCTGTGATCAAAGCTGAATTTTCAGCATCATGACTCCAGTCTTCAGTGTCACACGATCCTTCAGAAATTATTCTAATATGCTGATTTGCTGCTCAAGAAACATTTAATTATTTATTTATTAATTTTTTAAATGTATTTATTATTGAAATTATAGAAATTAATACTTTTGTTTAGCAAGGATGCTTTAAATTGATCAAAAGTGATGATAAAAACATTTATAATGTTACAAAAGATTTCTATTTCAGATAAATGCTGTTCTTCTGAACTTTCTTATTCATCAAAGAAACCCTAAAAAAATTCTACTCAGCTGTTTTCAACATAATAATAATAATAATAATAATAATAAATTTTTAATAATAAATGATTTCTGAAGGATCATGTGACTGGAGTAATGATGCTAAAAATTTAGCTTTGAAATCACAATAAATTACATTTTAAAATATATT
>NW_015650012.1:342526-345193 GCF_001515625.1 Sinocyclocheilus rhinocerous | reverse complement strand
ATAATAATAATAATAATAATAAATGTTTCTTGAACTGCAAATCAGCATATTAGAATGATTTCTGAAGGATCATGTGACACTGACGACTGGAGTAATGATGCTGAAAATTCAGCTTTTGATCACAGGAATAAATTACATTTTAAAATATATTCAACTAGACAGCAGTTATTTTAAATAGTAAAAATATTTCACAATATTACTGCTTTTGCTGTATTTTGGATCAAATAAATGTGGGCTTGGTGAGCAGAAGAGTATTATTTGAAAAACTTAAAAAATCTTACTGTTCAAAAACTGTTGACTGGTAGTGTGTAGCATATTTTTTTTTTCCAGATGCCACTTGGTTTGTTTTGTATCTAATAATATTCATAATTTTTATATGTGGCTTAATAGTCCAAATACATTTCTGGGCCTATTATAATAATAAATCTGAGGTGACTCCGAGATGAATGCTGATTGGCTCGCTCTCATTCATTTTCAAACAGGGAACTTCCATCATTGGCAAAGAATTATGTGATGCGTTTGCTGTTTTTAGACCATCCACTCCCACAAGCTGCAGTCGCGCTGTGGGTTAAAAAAGACAGTCAAAAGTAAGTGCAATAGTTAGTTCTATCATTCTAATACAAATCCACATGTTAGAATGATTTCTGGAGGATCATGTGACACTGGAGTGATGGCTGCTAAAATTAAGCATTTTCCACCACAGTAATAAATTACATCTCACAATATATTAAAACAGAAAGTCGTTATTTTAAATCGTATTATTATTTACAGTAATGCTGTTTTCACTGTTTTTAATCAAAAATGAATGCAGCCCTGATGAGACTTTTGAACAGTAGTGTTATGTATCTATTCTTATTTATGCCTTTCTTTGCTTTTCCTAGAGACCATGATCAGTGTGTGTCGGTGTTAACCGGGCTACGGCTCTGGAACAGCCAGCACCTTCAAGGTGGACTCCAAGGCTTTGTGCTGAACCCTGTGTTTAAAGACAACCTGAGAATAGCACTTCTAGGCGGGTGAGGGACACAGTTTAGATTGAGAACCGTCATAGTGTTGTGGCAGCAGATTTACTAGACTAATGTTCACTTTGTCAGTGGTAAACCGTGGGCAGATGAGGGCAGCAACCTGAGTCCCGATCGTCATGGGAGGGATGTAGAGAGTCTCGACCGCTATGCTATGGAGCGTTGGGAGGTCATCCTTCACTTCATGGTGGGCTCTCCCAGCGCAGCCGTCAGCCAGGATCTGGCCCAGCTCCTCATACAGGCCGGGCTCATGAAGAGGTAGAGCACGCCATCACTCCACTGATGCACCAACTAAAGTAGGTCAGACATGAAGGGTAGGCAAAAAATGATCTTGATCTGTTTTTTTCTTTCTCAGCGAGGCTGGTGAGGCTCCTTGTATCACATCAGCAGGGTTTCAGTTCCTGCTGCTGGACACAGCATCTCAGCTGTGGTACTTCACCCTGCAGTACATCAAAACAGCACAGGTCAGTGCATAACATATAGAGTCTGTACATTATAGGCCAGATTTACTAAGCGCTTGCGCCAGCGCAAAACCACTTTTGGCATTAAAAATCTACTGTCAGTATTTACTAAAGCCACACAGTAAAAAAAAAAAAAAAGCAATGAACTTATTGCAGATGCATTTGTAGCTGTTTCCCTTTAAGACGCAATATTTATGGGAGAAGAATATTTAAATAAATTATGCAAGGTGATTTACTAAGGTTTGCGAACTTCTCATTAATGAGGGAAGGTGAAAACATTTCCGTTTTGAATGTTACCATGTTATTGCTGCATTTACGGCTTTTTGATTAATTAAAAATTGAGAAATTATTTTAAATTTAAAATGACTCATAAATCACACCAAAAACTATGATGCAAAATATATATATATTTTTTTCAATATTGATCAGAAATCTTATTTGAATTTATCATTGTATGGAATTTAAAAGAACATATAATCTGAGAATTACCAGTATTAGCCCCATTGGAATTAATAGGATTGAATTAAATTCCAAATGAGTCCATTGACTTTATAACTCATGATTGCTCAAAAACATTCAAAATTTTTTTTTAAACCTACATGTTTAATTCTAACACAACATCATAACGACATAGATATTATTCTTAAAGGTTTTAAACAAAATAAAAAAATGTTACTTTCATAAGCTTTCACTTTCAGATGAAAAACGTGATAAATTTTTCATGCTGCAATGGTTTGTCAATAGGTGTACGTTTATCAACAAAATTCACTCCAAAAAGTGTGTGAGATATGGGGAAAAGGCCAAATATATATACTGTATATATATATATACAATATACAGTATATACGATTAATCGCATCCAAAATAAAAGTTTTTGTTTACATAATATGTGTGTGTACTGTGTATATTTATTATGTATATATAAATACACACACATACAGTATATATTTAGAAAATATCTACATGTATTTACATGTATATATTTATATTCATGTAATTTAATTTATATATAAATATATTTAATATATAAACATAACATATTTTTCTTAAATATATGCATGCATGTGTTTGTATTTATATATACATGATACATATACACAGCACACACACATATATATTATGTAAACAAAGACTTTTATTAAAGCAATAAGCCCCAAGAAGCCATGGTTTACAGTGAATTTATAACA
>NW_015650012.1:338520-342408 GCF_001515625.1 Sinocyclocheilus rhinocerous | reverse complement strand
GAGCGAGAGAGAGAGAGAGCGCGAGAGAGCACATACCAGCTTCATCACTGTGTCTGTCACGCTACTCTGTTCCCCTCTCGGGCTGTGTCTTTACGTTTATTTTGAAAGATGAAGCTCGCGTTTATGGTAAGGGGCGTTACATTTCCGAGGTGTGCTTGTGGTGTTCGGCCAATCACAGTGCACTGGGTCAGCTGGCCAATCAGAGCGGACTGCGCTTGTCAAAGGAGGGGGCTTTGTAGAAAACGAAGCGTTTGAGAGAGGCGGGGCATAGAGGACCTACAATAATGTACAGTATTTGAAAAATAATGTGTTTTTTGAACATTAAAGCATGTCAACATATTCTGTTACACCAAATACACAAAATAATGATCTTTAAAATAGCATCATATGACCCCTTTAATGGTTAAATGGTTAAAATGGTTGTATGTAAAAAAAAATAATTGTAAAAAAATCTGGAGACCAAATGATGTGTAATTTGAGAGTGTCTCTTGATGTGTATATTTTTATGTATCTCTTCAAACAGTCAAAACAGACCCGAATGCATTATGAGGGTTAACCCATGTTGTGCTTGCCATGGCTGCAATAGTTGCTCATTTGCACTGCTATAGTAGATTGCGTTGGTCATTATGGATATGATCTGGCTGTGTCTGTGTTCTTTAATGTGAGTATTGCCCGTAGGACAGCTGCAGATCTTCCCACTCCCATCAGTGCTTTTATCGAATTGCGCTTTCACGGTTATTTGCCATATTTAGTAATTCTGGCTCTAAAGATCCCCTACTTTATGATATGTGCATCTTAAGAAGGTTTACATGCACAGATTAGTCAAACAAAAGATTCTTATGTACCCAGTTGGAATTATGAGTAAAATATATGTGCATTCGAAAAGTGCAATAACAGCGAGAAGCTTCAAGAGTCCTGTTGGAAAAAGATAAACAACTTAGCATGGAGCAACTGTGCGTTTGCCTTTCTAACATACGGAAAAACATGGCTTTATCTTGTGAAAACATATGGCCTTCAATAACTAGACATCTGAATGGGAATAATTTGCAAAGATCACTGGGTGAGAGAATTCCTGCACTGTGTATGCGAACAAGGTATTTTTGAATCTGATTGTGAAACTAGTCAGATACAGGTATTTGCATGGCATTTGCTCCTGTTTGGTGAATTATTCAATACTTGCGCCTCTTCTTTCAGTCTGATCATTTTTATTCCCTCAAGGTGTTTACATGATGACTTTTCATTCCAGATGAGCTATCATTCTGATTGGATTATTAGGCTGCATGTAAACGTGGTTAGTGTGATGGAAAATGTGGCTCCACATCCTTATTAACAGTCTGATCTGTCTCCTTCATAGTCGAGAGGAATGGACCTGGTGGAGATTCTTTCCTTTTTGTTCCAGCTGAGTTTTACTTATCGTAAATAAATTAAAGAAGTAATTTTGCCATAGTCCCATGAAGTAGGTTTGCTCACTTGCTTATTAAAATATTTTGTTTTGTAGTGTGATTGTTGTTTTTCTTGCAGGATTATTCTGTGGAGGGCATGAGTGAGTCTCTGCTCACATTTTTGCAACATTTACGAGAGTTCGGTCTGGTTTTCCAAAGAAAGGTCAGTCATCACGTAAAAGTACTGAATAGCAGTCAAACTATAATAATATATAGATAATAATAAATATGTTTTTTATTTACACACACACACACACACACACACACACTACCATTCAAAAGTTTGGAATAATTAAGATTTTTAAATGTTTTTAAAGAAGTCTCTTATGCTCACAAAGACTGCATTTATTTGTTCAAAAATACAGTAATATTGTAAAATATTATTACAATTTAAAATAACTCTTTTCTATTTGAAAATATTGTAAAATGTAATTTTCAGCATCATTTCTCCAGTCTTCAGTGTCATATGATCCTTCAGAAATCAGTATAATATGATGATCTGCTGCTTAAGAAAAATTTATTCTTATTATCAGTGTTGAAAAGAGTTGTGCTGCTTGATATTTTTGTGGAAACCGTGATACTTTTTTTTTTTTTTCAGAATTGTTTGATGAATGTAAAATTCTAAATAACCGCATTTATTTGAAATAGAAATCTTTTGTAACAATATAAATGTCTTTAGTGACACTTATGATAAATTTAATGCATGGTTGCTGAATAAAAATGTTTCCTTTCAAAATAGATATTTTACTGACCCCAAAGTTTTGAATGGTGGTTGTTTGTACTGTATATGTAAATAATAATAATAATAATAACTAGTGATTTGTTTGTTTGTTTATTACTAGGGAGGGACATTGTCAAATTGCTTTTATAATTGTATAGTAATTTAAAATTCAGTCTTAAATTTTTTTACTTATGCAGTACTTTAAATGCTTTGTATTTAAAAGTTTACTTTAAATATGCCTTAAACAAGCTCTTACACCAGTTTGCATCATCTTTTCACAGAGGAAGTCAGGGAGGTACTACCCTACTAGGCTGGCCATAACTCTAGCTGCAGGAGTCACAGTAAACCCTGCCTCTGGATCTTCTGCACTCGGAGCCACACCAGGAACAGGAGACACATCGTTGCTTCATCGTTGTAGAAACAAATTACCGTGTATATGCCTACACAAGTATGTCACACACATCATACACACTGACTTGTCTAAAGTGCAATACACTGTACAAGATCAGTCCTCCATCTCTCTCTGACAGACTCTGAACTCCAGATTGCACTAGTAGCTCTATTTAGCGAGATGCTGTATCGGTTTCCTAACCTGGTGGTTGCCCAGGTAACCAGAGAGTCGGTGCAGCAGGCCATCGCTAACGGCATAACAGCACAGCAGGTGAGAGATGCGCGGTCGCGGTAACCCAGTAACTGTTGCCCTGCAGATTGGTTTGGCCTTTTAATGATAGTGTTGTTTTGGCATGCATTTTGTGATTTAAGATCATTCACTTCTTAAGGACCCGAGCTCACCCAGTAATGCTTAAACAGGTAATTGCTAACGGGTTTCATTTTTACCATTATGCTAATAAAAAGGGTTTCATTTAAATGTTGCATTAACTGAACAAACTTAGTATAGTTTAGGGCTGGGTGATTATAGCAAAGAAATTATTACATTTATAGTAATTAATAATTATCATTTATAATAATGACTAATTATTAAAATTGTTTTAATTAATTAAATGCAGTGCTTATAAGGATTTCTTTGTGTTAAAAATCCAGTTGATTAATTTAAAATCTCATTTTCCACTGGCTTCTTGATTTGCAAAAAATAAGCTCTGTGACCAACAAAAGTTCATTATTCATACGTTTTTTTTTGTTTTTTTTAATTGTGGTAATCTTCAAATAAACACGTTTTATGAATTTTAAAGCCTTAGTACAATCGCCCGAAGTAAAAAGCTAAACATAGGCTATAAACAAACTGCACCACGGTCACGACTTCAATGTCACCACCATTAAAGGGAGAGTTCGCCCAGAAATAAAAAAAAATTCATTATTAAAAGTCATTATTTACTCGTCCTCCTCTGGTTCCAAACTGGCATGATTTTCTTTCAGCTGTTGAACACAAAAGAAGATACTTTGAAGAATGTTGGTATCCAGACAGTTGACGGAAGCCAGTGACTTGCATAGTATTTTTTTTTACCATATTTTGGAAGTCAATGGCTACCGTCAACTGTTTGGATACCAACATTCTCCAAAGTATCTTCTTTTGTGTTCAACAGAAGAAAGAAAATCATACAGGTTTGGAACAACTTGAAGGTAATTAAATGACTACAGAATTTGTATTTTTGTGAGAACTCTTTAAGATTCCGACAACTCTTTCAGTCTTTATTTAAAAACATTTTCCCTGAAAGTTTGAGTTCGAATAGCTTGAAAGAGTGTGATGATAAACACAATGAGGCTGTA
>NW_015650012.1:332019-338366 GCF_001515625.1 Sinocyclocheilus rhinocerous | reverse complement strand
GATGTTCATCTCGCCTTATTCTGGGTCCGAATAAAACGGTCGGTCATGCACAGACTATCCTGTCTCTTTGAATTTAAATCTATATTTATTCACACTGGCTCTTGAAAACCTCTATGCAAACACACTTGCCCGAAAAAGTGCGGGGGACGAATTTACGTGATATTAAAAGTGTGTGTGTGTGGGGGTGGGGCACGTCCCCCACGTCCCCCGCGTGATCTACTCCCCTGGTTCAGTGTAATGTTTAATGTCCTCAGCAATCTTTGTAGTCTCATTTAGCCAATGGTTAGCAACCGCTTTTTTCAAGACAAGTAAAAGCTTTAAAACAAATCACAAAGGGAGTAAAATGTCGTAGAGTAAAATGTGAAAATATCTTGAGCTTGTGTTCACCACAGACCTTGTTTCAGGCATTTAACCAAAAACCCATTGACTTCAGGATGATGGAACAGGAAATGCTAAAATGCTAACTGTCATCTTCCAGCTCTCTATAGTTTCCCCTTATAGGCTTAGATGTCCCTTAGGTGTCTCCCTTGTGCAATATGGTGAGGTTTATCATGAAAACTCTATACTGCTATGCAAATATCCACTGCTTGATGCATGAACATGTTTCCGCGTGTCATTCTGTCTTTCAGACCCCGGTCCTTCCCCCAACCATCACAGATCAGATCAGACTGTGGGAGCTCGAGAAAGATCGCTTACAGTTTACTGAGGGTGAGTCTGTCTTTGTGCATATGAGACCAGTTCTGTAGTTCCAAAGCAAATTTACATTATGTGTTTCCTTCAGATAACACTAGTACATATTACATAATTATTTTTATACATTAGTCATTTCAGTTATTTAAATAATACATTGTTACCATTGTATTTAAATGTAACCTTTGGGAATGGCTCTCAATTTTATAAAAAAAAAAGAAAAAAAAGAAATGACATCCTGATGATATTATGACATAAATAATTTGTTTCCATTCCAAGGGTGACCTGCAGGGTTCATTCTCTCAAATGTAAATGTCAGACTGAATAAGATGTGTGTTAGAGAAATGTAATGCAAATAAAAAATTAGCATTGGAATCAGGTTTGGGGTAGGGGTCAAAAACGGCATCTGAAAATATACTAACGCCTCAGTGATGCTTTTTGTGTATTTTACACCACGTTTTTCTTTCTTTCAGGAATGTTATACAACCAGTTTTTATCCCAGGCTGATTTTGAAGTGTTGCGGGGACAGGGCTCAGGTAAAAAACACAATCTTTCCATTTGTACTTGCTGTACTTTATAAGCAGCGACTGTCTGTCCTGCAGTGATGCACACAGTCCTGACAGTATAACGTCTGTCCTGCAGGGTTTAGGTGTGCTGGTTTGGCAGAACCCCGCTCACAGGGTCATGGTGGTGACGCCACATGGACACAGCGAGGTTAAGAGATTCTGGAAGAGACAAAAGAGCCATACATAAAGGAAAAAAGGAAGAACAGCCCTGAAAGACTACAAAATACATCATTCACTTGAGAATTATTCTGAAAATTACAGCTTATTAGATGGACAGGAGAAATTATCTGTAACGAGCACTATTTTTGTGTATTTCACTGCAAGTTCATCTGTCTAGAGAAAAAAAAAACTGTTTCTATACATAGTTCAAAGCTTTTTACTGTTTATGAGAGGTATTTGCATTATTATTCCCTTATTGACTTCATTTAGCTTTTGTACTTGCTTCATGTTTGTGTCTGAGGTAAACTGACTAAAATAAATACTGTTTACACTGATTGCTATTTCTTTTGTTTGATGACATGGAAATTTAGGCCATGAAATGTACATTTCAGTCACATGTAATTACGGGGGAAAATGCAGAATTCAGTTTCAGCTTTTAGGATGATGGAGAGGAATAAATGTGAGTCTTAATGGGTGAATCTTATGAAAACTTCCAGTTCACATTTCACACTATTTTTAAAAGATGAATGAATAAAAATTATATATATATATATATATATATAAATTATGAATAAAATATAATTATATTTTAAATAAAATAAATAATGATTATTTTTAGGACCATTCATACATTATTTTCATGACAATTTCTATTTCCAAAACAAATTTCCATAAAAATGAATGAAAGAAATAAATAATAGGAATTATAGGCTAATGAGGTATTTTCTTTGCAATATGGTAATAAGAAAAATACGAAAATGCACTTAATTATCAAAATGATGTTAATAATGTCACACGTTTTAATGTAATTTATTAAATTTTATGTTTTCAGGATAAAATACTACTTTTTAACGTGAAATACTTGATAGGTTTCTCAGATTCACATATTTTACTTACACTTAGTTGTTTTTGCTAGTACAATAAAACAATGATAATATAGCCACCACTGTTGTCAAATAAATAGATTAAAAATAAATCCCTGAGTTACTTATACTGTTTGAAGATCCCTCATTAATTTAGAATGATTTTACAGTAATAACAACAATAACTGGAGTAACTAGGAGGAAACTTTGGTTTCCATGGAAAATGTTTGTAACGATCATCCTGGCAGCTAGAGAGAGAAGGAGAAATAGGGAGGGTAAGAAATAACGGAAACTATCAAGAGTGACTGTCTAGTATCTGTCAGGTCGGAGCTGTCGCTGTATTTGTGTACCCTGAGCAGTACGGTCTGGAGAGAGGCTGTGATTTCTGCAGTTAGCCGCGAAGCTAACGGTTTAGCCCGGGTCATTCTGCGCTGTCAGCTCCGCTGCGTGACGCTACCGCTGCAAACAACACGCCTGCGCCGTTAAATTACTCTCATTCTCCGATTATGTAGCACTTTACCGGCAAATTCTCTGGTAGATATAAATGTATAGGAATGGCAAACATTTAAGCACTTATATATTCTGATTTCTAAGAACAAAACGGGTCATTCTCAAGGCCACGGATGGAACCGGGGCAGCAGCGTGAGAACCCCCTCGGATCCGGGGAGCCTGAGTCGGGGGAGTGGAGAGAGGAGAGCGCCGCGGTGGAGACTGGGGAGAGGGACGATACCCTGAAAAACAGAAGCGGGGATGGAGGAAACGAGGAAATTACGAGCAAAACCGAGAACACTGTGGTGGCGGAGAAAGATAAGGCTGAGTTTGATGAAGATGAGGAGCAATATGAGGAAGAGCTGGACCCCAGGATTCAGGTATTAGGATTTGGACCCAAAATAAACTTGATATTGTGACTATGACTGTGAACTATGGCATATATTATTACACAGTTTGCTTCAATTAATGGACTATAATAGCAAAATGTTATAATATGATTTGTCTGTCTGTGATTTTGCTGGTTTTATATACATTCATATGCCTTTGTCTGTTATTTAATACTTCTATTAATAGTAAATTAATGTCAACTATCTTCCCTCCATGTTTTGCATTTGACAGGAGGAGCTGGAACACTTGAATCAGGCCAGTGATGAGATCAACAGACTGGAACTACAGCTGGATGTGAGTAATATGTATGACACTATGGTTGTGTCTCAAAATCCAGTGAGCTCACTACTTAGACAGTGTCTTTAGATGTTAAGGGTACACATCCTGTTTCAAAATGCACACGTGATGCCCTAAAATGGGACACAGCCTTAGAGAGATCTTCAGTTTTGAACGATATAATGTCTTGTCATTACATTTGGTTACAGTAGTTAATAATAGCGCTCACTTCACTCCTGTTCTATTGTCTTACCTCTATTTTCTGAAGCTAGAATTAGTTCCGGCAAGTTTACAATCTGTGTGACCAATAAATAGATTTATTTTTAATGATCAGTGTCTGGTGAGAAGGGCTGATATCATAGTAATTTATATTGAACATAATGCAGTTTAACAACAGCAAATGAGATGTGCACAAAATTGATGAAGTGCAATGACACAGTGTTTATAATATACTGTTCAAAACTTTGGGATTGGTAAGAAATTTTTAAAAGAAATTCATTGTTCAATAAGGATGCATAAAATTGTTCAAAAGTAACTGTAAAGATGTTTATAATTTTACAAAAGATTTCTATTTTAAATAAATGCTGTTCTTTAAAAAGGATTATGGTTTACATAAAAATATGAAGCTGCACAACTGTTTTCAGCATTGATAATAATAATATAAATGTTTTTTTTAAAGAAGAAAATCTGCATATCAGAATGATTTCTGAAGGATCATGTAACACTGAAGACTGGAGTAATGATGCTGAAAATTCACTTTGCATCACAGGAATAAATTATATTTTAAAATATATTCAAATCGAAAACAGTTATTTTTATTTGTAGTAATATTTCACAATATCATTGTTTTTACTGTATTCTTGCTCTACAGTCTTGGTGAGCATAAGAGACTTTTGAAACTTTTGAATGGTAGTGTATGTGACACAGTGTTTTACACAATATTTTCTCAAAATTCCTTTTAAAAAAAAAAAGAAAAAGGGAGAGAGAGATAAGTCAAACAAGCAATGTGGGCTAGTCTGAGTTCAAGCCCTGGCTTGAAAATTTATTTTGGAATCCTAACTATGCGTTTTGTCGCACTTTATTATTTTCATTCAATATTGTTTATTTCGCTACTGTCTTTGTGAGCCATGTTTAGGTTGTGAGTGCCCGTCAGTTGAGAACCACTAAATTAGAGTATTAAAGGCAGAGTAAGTGATTTTTCAAAAACACTTTAGAAAACTGATTCGGGCCGAATCGCAAAACAAACTTGTAGCCAATCAGCAATAAGGGGCGTGTCTACTCGTGATGTGGAGGAGAGCGCGTTCAGTGCATGGGACGGACATTAGCCGAGCCGAGCGACAGAAAGATAGAGATGGCGGATAAAAAACAAAAGAGGAAAACGTCTGCGGAACGATAAGGCAAGAAGTAGGACCCGTGTAAATATCGGATCAGCTTTCCAGCGCTGGAGAGAACTCAAGGAGCGGAGGCCTGCGATCGGACGCCGAGGTTGCTTTGTTTCTTCTCAATAGGTGAGTAACACCGTGTCTACAACAGCTAAAGTCTGCCTACACTGGACGCGATCAAACGACCGTTGAAAACCATTTGAAATGTGTGTCAGCACGTCATAAATAGAACCCGGCAGCAGTTTTCTGTCGGGGATTTGTTGCGCCGCGCCGCTCACGTCCGTAGACACGGTGTAACATTGGTTTTGCTTTGTTTCACAGAACTAATCGTTGCCTGGGTTGCGTACGTATATGTGGGGCGGAGCTATCAAAATAGGGGCAAGACCCTTTTGGGGTAGGGGCGTGTTTGTTTTGGTGATTTCAAATATCAACATTGGCTACCAGAAATCACTTACTCTGCCTTTAATATATCTATTATTTACGTGTTTTACTCAACGTGCCAAATTAAGCATTGTTTTTCTCACTCTCTCATTATCTCTGTCTAACACTCGTTTAGGAAGCGAGATCCAGCTACAGGAGGATCCTTACAGACTCGGCACGCAAACTCAACGCTCAGGGCTCTCAGCTGGGAGCCTGCATCGAGAAAGCCAGACCTTACTACGAAGCCCGTAGACTTGCTAAAGAGGTGTGTGTGTGTGTGTGTGTGTGTTTGTGTGTGTGTGTTTGAGAGCAAGAGAACATAACATTGCGAACTCAGATGAGTTCAAGATGTTTTTGTAGTTTGCTGATTCATTTCCAGTCTTTCATTATTGCGAAAAATCCTCCCGCTGAAACAGAAAACTTTTCTCAGTGCAGTGATCATTATGGTGAAAGAGCGAGTGTGTTAATGTGATTAACCCTGATAACACGAGATGTGATTTCCACATCACTTTTCATTAGCATTTTGCAGCCAATTTCGAATATGTAATTAAACTGATGAAAATCGTTTAGCTGAGGCTATAGAGAGTAATTGAAAACAATTGAACCAACACTGAATTTAAACTTTGACTTGGTCATCAGCCCTTCTCATGAAAAACTGTAAATAAGATTGAGTGCGGATGAGTAGACAAGCTCAATAAATGTAGTCGTTGTTTTCCATATTGATTAAGTTTTTACAATTAAAAATAGCTGTTTTCTATTTGAATGTATTTTAAAATTGAATTTATTTCTGTGATGCAAAGCTGAATTTTTATGTAACTGTCCATAAATTATTTATTTGACAAATGACGGTAATTTTCTGCAAATCTGTGGCAGTTACGGAGGGATTCGGGCAAGTGGATCCAACTTTGGCGCCTGAGCTTTATTGCTATGAATCGGAAAAGAAAGCTATGAAAGCAGAAAAATGTGCTGTTGCTGCTTGATCTCGATTACCAAAAATCACATTGTATTTGATGCTCAACTCAATTAAATCAAATGGGAAAAAAACATTGTAATTGTATATTATATATATATATATATATATATATATATATATATATGTATATATATATATA